>NC_067204.1:19862075-19871199 GCF_026262505.1 Trichomonas vaginalis G3 | reverse complement strand
TTCTCAAAAAACATGATAACTTGATATTTGTAAATATCATACTTTATAACGTAAATAAGAACTTGACCTATTAAGAAAAGCAGTAATGAAAAGAAAATCTGAAATTCATAAAAATTACAAGTTTCTGATGACAATTAGCTTAATTAAACCAGGTACAAGATTATATAATTGTATTTTCTATCCAATTATCCATATAATATCTTATCCAGAAAAAATAACTTGATCAATACCAAATGATTTTTTAACTAGTAAATAAAGTATTTTCTTTACACACACATTGTATATCATAGTTTTTTTTTGGTTTCGCAAAACATCCAAAAACAAATATGCTATAAAAGTGACAATTTTAGCAAAACGAAACCCTTATATAGAACCTTCTTGCTATTGTGTCAAAATTGCGCAACCGATAGCAAAAATATCTCGCAATATCAAAATTGAGATATTGAGTGAATTATGCATTATAGAGATTAAAAATCTGATTTGTGAAAACATCTCATCAGTTTCTAGCTAATTCAAAAATCTTTACTATCTTATTCGATTAAAATGAAAAGGGAATAGTTTCATTATGCTTTAAATGACAGCCTTATAATATAATCATAGTTTTCGCTCAATATGCAGCATTTTTTTTTTCGAAATCTATGGTCAATATCCTAAATACTGATTGCTTTGCATTCATATCTCTTACATTTTCTATACCCACATCACTATTCATTGCTATTCCTATCTTTTTCATTTTTGTTTGTTTCTTATAATTTCTCAAAAAACATGATAACTTGATATTTGTAAATATCATACTTTATAACGTAAATAAGAACTTGACCTATTAAGAAAAGCAGTAATGAAAAGAAAATCTGAAATTCATAAAAATTACAAGTTTCTGATGACAATTAGCTTAATTAAACCAGGTACAAGATTAATAATTGTATTTTCTATCCAATTATCCATATAATATCTTATCCAGAAAAAATAACTTGATCAATACCAAATGATTTTTTAACTAGTAAATAAAGTATTTTCTTTACACACACATTGTATATCATAGTTTTTTTTTGGTTTCGCAAAACATCCAAAAACAAATATGCTATAAAAGTGACAATTTTAGCAAAACGAAACCCTTATATAGAACCTTCTTGCTATTGTGTCAAAATTGCGCAACCGATAGCAAAAATATCTCGCAATATCAAAATTGAGATATTGAGTGAATTATGCATTATAGAGATTAAAAATCTGATTTGTGAAAACATCTCATCAGTTTCTAGCTAATTCAAAAATCTTTACTATCTTATTCGATTAAAATGAAAAGGGAATAGTTTCATTATGCTTTAAATGACAGCCTTATAATATAATCATAGTTTTCGCTCAATATGCAGCATTTTTTTTTCGAAATCTATGGTCAATATCCTAAATACTGATTGCTTTGCATTCATATCTCTTACATTTTCTATACCCACATCACTATTCATTGCTATTCCTATCTTTTTCATTTTTGTTTGTTTCTTATAATTTCTCAAAAAACATGATAACTTGATATTTGTAAATATCATACTTTATAACGTAAATAAGAACTTGACCTATTAAGAAAAGCAGTAATGAAAAGAAAATCTGAAATTCATAAAAATTACAAGTTTCTGATGACAATTAGCTTAATTAAACCAGGTACAAGATTATATAATTGTATTTTCTATCCAATTATCCATATAATATCTTATCCAGAAAAAATAACTTGATCAATACCAAATGATTTTTTAACTAGTAAATAAAGTATTTTCTTTACACACACATTGTATATCATAGTTTTTTTTTGGTTTCGCAAAAACATCCAAAAACAAATATGCTATAAAAGTGACAATTTTAGCAAAACGAAACCCTTATATAGAACCTTCTTGCTATTGTGTCAAAATTGCGCAACCGATAGCAAAAATATCTCGCAATATCAAAATTGAGATATTGAGTGAATTATGCATTATAGAGATTAAAAATCTGATTTGTGAAAACATCTCATCAGTTTCTAGCTAATTCAAAAATCTTTACTATCTTATTCGATTAAAATGAAAAGGGAATAGTTTCATTATGCTTTAAATGACAGCCTTATAATATAATCATAGTTTTTCGCTCAATATGCAGCATTTTTTTTCGAAATCTATGGTCAATATCCTAAATACTGATTGCTTTGCATTCATATCTCTTACATTTTCTATACCCACATCACTATTCATTGCTATTCCTATCTTTTTCATTTTTGTTTGTTTCTTATAATTTCTCAAAAAACATGATAACTTGATATTTGTAAATATCATACTTTATAACGTAAATAAGAACTTGACCTATTAAGAAAAGCAGTAATGAAAAGAAAATCTGAAATTCATAAAAATTACAAGTTTCTGATGACAATTAGCTTAATTAAACCAGGTACAAGATTATATAATTGTATTTTCTATCCAATTATCCATATAATATCTTATCCAGAAAAAATAACTTGATCAATACCAAATGATTTTTTAACTAGTAAATAAAGTATTTTCTTTACACACACATTGTATATCATAGTTTTTTTTTGGTTTCGCAAAACATCCAAAAACAAATATGCTATAAAAGTGACAATTTTAGCAAAACGAAACCCTTATATAGAACCTTCTTGCTATTGTGTCAAAATTGCGCAACCGATAGCAAAAATATCTCGCAATATCAAAATTGAGATATTGAGTGAATTATGCATTATAGAGATTAAAAATCTGATTTGTGAAAACATCTCATCAGTTTCTAGCTAATTCAAAAATCTTTACTATCTTATTCGATTAAAATGAAAAGGGAATAGTTTCATTATGCTTTAAATGACAGCCTTATAATATAATCATAGTTTTCGCTCAATATGCAGCATTTTTTTTTCGAAATCTATGGTCAATATCCTAAATACTGATTGCTTTGCATTCATATCTCTTACATTTTCTATACCCACATCACTATTCATTGCTATTCCTATCTTTTTCATTTTTGTTTGTTTCTTATAATTTCTCAAAAAACATGATAACTTGATATTTGTAAATATCATACTTTATAACGTAAATAAGAACTTGACCTATTAAGAAAAGCAGTAATGAAAAGAAAATCTGAAATTCATAAAAATTACAAGTTTCTGATGACAATTAGCTTAATTAAACCAGGTACAAGATTATATAATTGTATTTTCTATCCAATTATCCATATAATATCTTATCCAGAAAAAATAACTTGATCAATACCAAATGATTTTTTAACTAGTAAATAAAGTATTTTCTTTACACACACATTGTATATCATAGTTTTTTTTTTGGTTTCGCAAAACATCCAAAAAAAATATGCTATAAAAGTGACAATTTTAGCAAAACGAAACCCTTATATAGAACCTTCTTGCTATTGTGTCAAAATTGCGCAACCGATAGCAAAAATATCTCGCAATATCAAAATTGAGATATTGAGTGAATTATGCATTATAGAGATTAAAAATCTGATTTGTGAAAACATCTCATCAGTTTCTAGCTAATTCAAAAATCTTTACTATCTTATTCGATTAAAATGAAAAGGGAATAGTTTCATTATGCTTTAAATGACAGCCTTATAATATAATCATAGTTTTCGCTCAATATGCAGCATTTTTTTTTCGAAATCTATGGTCAATATCCTAAATACTGATTGCTTTGCATTCATATCTCTTACATTTTCTATACCCACATCACTATTCATTGCTATTCCTATCTTTTTCATTTTTGTTTGTTTCTTATAATTTCTCAAAAAACATGATAACTTGATATTTGTAAATATCATACTTTATAACGTAAATAAGAACTTGACCTATTAAGAAAAGCAGTAATGAAAAGAAAATCTGAAATTCATAAAAATTACAAGTTTCTGATGACAATTAGCTTAATTAAACCAGGTACAAGATTATATAATTGTATTTTCTATCCAATTATCCATATAATATCTTATCCAGAAAAAATAACTTGATCAATACCAAATGATTTTTTAACTAGTAAATAAAGTATTTTCTTTACACACACATTGTATATCATAGTTTTTTTTTTGGTTTCGCAAAACATCCAAAAACAAATATGCTATAAAAGTGACAATTTTAGCAAAACGAAACCCTTATATAGAACCTTCTTGCTATTGTGTCAAAATTGCGCAACCGATAGCAAAAATATCTCGCAATATCAAAATTGAGATATTGAGTGAATTATGCATTATAGAGATTAAAAATCTGATTTGTGAAAACATTCATCAGTTTCTAGCTAATTCAAAAATCTTTACTATCTTATTCGATTAAAATGAAAAGGGAATAGTTTCATTATGCTTTAAATGACAGCCTTATAATATAATCATAGTTTTCGCTCAATATGCAGCATTTTTTTTTCGAAATCTATGGTCAATATCCTAAATACTGATTGCTTTGCATTCATATCTCTTACATTTTCTATACCCACATCACTATTCATTGCTATTCCTATCTTTTTCATTTTTGTTTGTTTCTTATAATTTCTCAAAAAACATGATAACTTGATATTTGTAAATATCATACTTTATAACGTAAATAAGAACTTGACCTATTAAGAAAAGCAGTAATGAAAAGAAAATCTGAAATTCATAAAAATTACAAGTTTCTGATGACAATTAGCTTAATTAAACCAGGTACAAGATTATATAATTGTATTTTCTATCCAATTATCCATATAATATCTTATCCAGAAAAAATAACTTGATCAATACCAAATGATTTTTTAACTAGTAAATAAAGTATTTTCTTTACACACACATTGTATATCATAGTTTTTTTTTGGTTTCGCAAAACATCCAAAAACAAATATGCTATAAAAGTGACAATTTTAGCAAAACGAAACCCTTATATAGAACCTTCTTGCTATTGTGTCAAAATTGCGCAACCGATAGCAAAAATATCTCGCAATATCAAAATTGAGATATTGAGTGAATTATGCATTATAGAGATTAAAAATCTGATTTGTGAAAACATCTCATCAGTTTCTAGCTAATTCAAAAATCTTTACTATCTTATTCGATTAAAATGAAAAGGGAATAGTTTCATTATGCTTTAAATGACAGCCTTATAATATAATCATAGTTTTCGCTCAATATGCAGCATTTTTTTTTCGAAATCTATGGTCAATATCCTAAATACTGATTGCTTTGCATTCATATCTCTTACATTTTCTATACCCACATCACTATTCATTGCTATTCCTATCTTTTTCATTTTTGTTTGTTTCTTATAATTTCTCAAAAAACATGATAACTTGATATTTGTAAATATCATACTTTATAACGTAAATAAGAACTTGACCTATTAAGAAAAGCAGTAATGAAAAGAAAATCTGAAATTCATAAAAATTACAAGTTTCTGATGACAATTAGCTTAATTAAACCAGGTACAAGATTATATAATTGTATTTTCTATCCAATTATCCATATAATATCTTATCCAGAAAAAATAACTTGATCAATACCAAATGATTTTTTAACTAGTAAATAAAGTATTTTCTTTACACACACATTGTATATCATAGTTTTTTTTTGGTTTCGCAAAACATCCAAAAACAAATATGCTATAAAAGTGACAATTTTAGCAAAACGAAACCCTTATATAGAACCTTCTTGCTATTGTGTCAAAATTGCGCAACCGATAGCAAAAATATCTCGCAATATCAAAATTGAGATATTGAGTGAATTATGCATTATAGAGATTAAAAATCTGATTTGTGAAAACATCTCATCAGTTTCTAGCTAATTCAAAAATCTTTACTATCTTATTCGATTAAAATGAAAAGGGAATAGTTTCATTATGCTTTAAATGACAGCCTTATAATATAATCATAGTTTTCGCTCAATATGCAGCATTTTTTTTTCGAAATCTATGGTCAATATCCTAAATACTGATTGCTTTGCATTCATATCTCTTACATTTTCTATACCCACATCACTATTCATTGCTATTCCTATCTTTTTCATTTTTGTTTGTTTCTTATAATTTCTCAAAAAACATGATAACTTGATATTTGTAAATATCATACTTTATAACGTAAATAAGAACTTGACCTATTAAGAAAAGCAGTAATGAAAAGAAAATCTGAAATTCATAAAAATTACAAGTTTCTGATGACAATTAGCTTAATTAAACCAGGTACAAGATTATATAATTGTATTTTCTATCCAATTATCCATATAATATCTTATCCAGAAAAAATAACTTGATCAATACCAAATGATTTTTTAACTAGTAAATAAAGTATTTTCTTTACACACACATTGTATATCATAGTTTTTTTTTTGGTTTCGCAAAACATCCAAAAACAAATATGCTATAAAAGTGACAATTTTAGCAAAACGAAACCCTTATATAGAACCTTCTTGCTATTGTGTCAAAATTGCGCAACCGATAGCAAAAATATCTCGCAATATCAAAATTGAGATATTGAGTGAATTATGCATTATAGAGATTAAAAATCTGATTTGTGAAAACATCTCATCAGTTTCTAGCTAATTCAAAAATCTTTACTATCTTATTCGATTAAAATGAAAAGGGAATAGTTTCATTATGCTTTAAATGACAGCCTTATAATATAATCATAGTTTTCGCTCAATATGCAGCATTTTTTTTTCGAAATCTATGGTCAATATCCTAAATACTGATTGCTTTGCATTCATATCTCTTACATTTTCTATACCCACATCACTATTCATTGCTATTCCTATCTTTTTCATTTTTGTTTGTTTCTTATAATTTCTCAAAAAACATGATAACTTGATATTTGTAAATATCATACTTTATAACGTAAATAAGAACTTGACCTATTAAGAAAAGCAGTAATGAAAAGAAAATCTGAAATTCATAAAAATTACAAGTTTCTGATGACAATTAGCTTAATTAAACCAGGTACAAGATTATATAATTGTATTTTCTATCCAATTATCCATATAATATCTTATCCAGAAAAAATAACTTGATCAATACCAAATGATTTTTTAACTAGTAAATAAAGTATTTTCTTTACACACACATTGTATATCATAGTTTTTTTTTTGGTTTCGCAAAACATCCAAAAACAAATATGCTATAAAAGTGACAATTTTAGCAAAACGAAACCCTTAATTCATTTACCCATATGTACTAAATTACTAGAACTATTATGTTTCATAGTTACTGTTTGTTCTACGGCAATAAAAATTCTATTCAATTTTCCAATCAGCAATACTTAAAGATTATTGTAATAACTCAAACAGAAATCGGTAAAGCATTTATATAAACGAAACTGTCATATAAACTATCGATTAATTTTTTCATTCAAAAATTAATTTTGTTTCTTCGGTATATTACAAAATGCTGTTTAATCAGAACTTGTTTGTGCTTTAAATCGTTAACAGAAATCAAGGTTTATTACAATTTCACGAAAGAATCTTGAAAGTGAGCGAATACAGCCTAAGTAACTTAGAAAATCTAAATCTTACGCATGTATAAATCTAAGCAGCTGAAGAAAATTGTGAAATAAAAGTTGATTTTGAATTGTGGGAATAAATACATATTTTCGCTTGGTTTTGGGGATCAATGTATTCAACTTGAAGGTTTTTATTTAAATATATATGATTGAGTGTTGAAAAGCTTGTGGATAAATAAAAATTGAATAAACGATATTTTTTTTTATCAATGAAACAGTACTCATCTTCTGTATGGGCATTAGGTCTTGTATTTAATGAGAATTTTCTGAGAAATTTGCATGTTAAAATTGTTGGGAAAATATCTTTAATTGCAATGAGAATTTGGAAGTATGAGTCGAGGAATAACGATTCTTCTTTGTAAACTAAATATTAGATATATTCAGTAATAACGCAATTTCATGTAAGTAAAAATAAGTTGTAAATGAATTGATCAGATCAGACTGATATTGAAAACCTGAAGTGTTTCTCTGGAAATGAAATTAGATGCCTTATTCAACTTTTTATTGATAAAGTGAGAGAAATTATAAAGGGTATCAAAAAATGACAAATATATGTAATTATAAAATACAAAAATGTGAATTTATTTATCCATTTTCTATGCAAATGTTGAGATAATTTCAAAAATTTTGAAAAATTCTTTGAATTTATTGATAATTTATAGAATAAATAGAATATTTGTATATTATATGTGATTTTTGATGATTTAATATTTTCCAAAAATAATTCAAATTTTGAAAAATCAATAATTATTCAAAAAATTGATTGTTTATTTTTCAAATTTCAAATTTTTTTGGAAGAAATTAGAGTCCTCACTTAAGTCAAAATGAAATAATATAAGGAATGTATTCTATTTTGACATTCATTTTACAATTTATATTGATATTCAAAAATTAATTGTAATTCCAAGTTTTATCCTATGGAATGCACAATAATATTCTTGGATAGTTAAAGCCTCATAGTAGAACAACTTCATCAATATGCTTGGTCAAATTAGTTTTCTTATTAGGTCAATTCTTTTGAATCTCAAAAAGAGAGCATGATATTTTATATTAAGAGTATAAATATGCCCTATCAGATACATCCAGATGACATTAACCTCATACCCTCAATTTTTGACTTTTGCAACTTTTTTATGACCCCTACCCAGGTATCTAAAATACCATTTATCGCCTGAAAAGCACCCTTAATTTATGCCAATTGACAAAATAAAGATATGTTTAGAATGCTGATATGATGGAGAATCATTCTGCATCATTATTGGCCAGCAATATATAATATTTAAGAAATCTACGAGATTATCTGATTTCATGAAACTCAATGTATACTAAGTTTCAGACTTTGAAATTTTAACATGTTGATATGGGTACATAGGGTTTATGATTCCAGTCATTTATTTAAAAAATTACAAAAATGAATTAATATGATGTGAGTAACAATGGTAATAAACGCTTAATTACTAATATATTATTTCTTGGTAGGAATGAAATGTTTTGGTGACATTTATAGAAGTTAAGCTGAGAATCAAAAATGCAAAAATTATTTTAAATATTACAAGCATTATTTGATGTCATTGAGTTTAGAGTCGTGTAGATATATGAGTACAATATGTTATTGATGTATATATGCAATAATTGTGAAAATG
>NC_067204.1:19827281-19861975 GCF_026262505.1 Trichomonas vaginalis G3 | reverse complement strand
GAACTTTCTTGTCCCTATGGTCCATTAATTTTTCCAACTGCTATGCAATATTTTGGAGAAGCCACACTAGCTATATAGTTTATAAGTCTTGGGTCTACATACGTTTCCTCTAACCTGTTGATTTCATCAGGAATTCCGGCATGAATTTTGATAAAAAGCAACCGTCTGATTCCGGCGTTGCTATATTCTTCACAAAATGCCTTATAATACTCTTCCCAGGACTTATTTTTCCAACAACTTTCTAAAGTCTTTCCTAAACTGCTGACACATATTTGTTGCATTAAGTAACTATCCTTGTCTCTACGTAAGACTTCAATACCGTTATAAGTACCTTTTGTGAATGTTTCTGCCACTTAGATTTGTTCGTGAACGTTTTTTTGCTTCGACTGACCATTTCTGTTCTTACATACAAAATAAAAAAAAATTAAAAAAATAAAACTAACTTTATTTTTTCTGTCTTAAGGAAATTCATGAATTTGGTCATTTTCAGCTAAAAATAAGTTTAGGTGAAGAGGTGAGATCTCACCTTTTTTCACCCGTTTTTTTCCCTCTTGAATTTTCATGATTTCATCGTAAATGTTTTGTCATAGATTTCCATACGTCAATGTTTCTGTCAGACTTCTTCAGTACATGTTTGTCAAACTTCTCTGTACAATGTTTGGTCAAATTCTTCGTAATGAGCGTAAATCAGAAGACAAAATAAAGTTTTAGGTGAAGAGGTGAGATTCACCTGTTTTTTCACCCCGTTTTTTCACCTCTTGAATTTTCCATGAATTTCATGTAAATGTTTTGGTCATGATTTCATCGTAAATGTTTTGTCAAAACTTCTTCGTACATGTTTTGTCAAAATTCTTCATCGTAATGAGCGTAAATCAGACAAAAATATATTTTAGGTGAAGAGGTGAGATCTTCACCTGTTTTTTTCACCCGGTTTTTTCACCTGTTATTTTATAAAGCGTTTTAACATGAATTGTACGATGTATATTTGAAATTCTAAACATTTCGTAGCTTCTATTTCTCTGTCAGTATGTCAACAGTTTTAACGATACCGAAAGTTTCTTTATATTTCTTCTTTGACGTCAAGATAGAAGCAACATCGTCAGCAGTTGGATAATTTTGTCTGTTCAGAAATGCTAACATGTCCATTTTATCTTCTGCTCGCGCTTTTCTCACTTCTTTTCTTTAAATCTGCATAGTCGTTTCTCTCATTCTTTCTATCTCTTTGAGGGACGGAGTAAGTTTATATTCCTCTATGCTGCCTTACATTTTGAACATTGCGGGTTCATTTTTGCGTTATATTCTGAAACCTTACCTGCTAAAACAACTAAGCGTCAATGGTTTTCTTTAAATCTGAAGCAGTTGGTTTTATTTGTTCATTCCATACCTTACATCTTTATCTTTATCTCTTATCTGCCATAACAATTCAGCAACTAACGAAAACAAAGTTGTCGTAGGTCTTAAATTCTTCAGATTTATAATATGTCAGAAACATTTTTATATACCATCGTCGCAATCTTGTCCATAACCTTATGGTTTGCAACTGAAATCCAGAAACTCATAGTTTCTACCTTTCGTTATGAACTTCTTTATTTTAATGAGTCAGTTGCTTTGCTTCAATTCGTGAATATCAGGAATATGTGAGTTTTTTTGTGTTGGATGTTCAGGTATTTAGGCAAATGGTCAATAATGTCTGCATTTCATAAAGATACTGTTCATTTGTTTCATCTTTCGCCCTACAGTCTAAATTACTTGTTAAAAGTTCCTGCTTTATCTTCTGGATTTCTGTTTCAAAAGTATATGAAGAAGGAATAAGCTTTTCATTCTCTACTAACATTGACGTAGGATTCATGACTAAAGAGTTTGGGTGCTGTTGTTTGAATTTTTGTTTGTGTGCCGATTGTTGAAATCATATCTTTTATACAAATAAAAAAATAAAAAAAATAAAACTAACTTTATTTTTTATTTCGGGAAATTCATGAAAATTCATGAGGGTAGAAAAACGTGTTAGAAAAACGGTGTTAGAAAACGTGTTAGATCTAACATTCTAACATAAACTTATTTTTTTGTCTGATTTACCTCAATTACGATGAAGAATCTTGACAAAGGAAATTAGATGAAGAAGAACTCGAAGATACAGTGGAGAATGCTAAACCTTTGTTCGAAGAAGAAGTTGGAAAAATGTGTGAAAAACAATTAGAACATGAACGTGAGATATATTATGGTTATAGAGATTCTCCATACGAACTAGACCAATGGGAACAAGAAGATTTAAAGAGAGAATTTAGAGAATATGAACTCGCTAAGATAGCATTTGAAGCTGCAGAAAAGAAGTTAAAAGTTTGGGGTCGTTTTGTAAAAAAATATTGTGAGTAAATGAACCATTTATTTTTATTGAATTCAGTAAAAATATAATTTATGTTAGAATGTTAGATCTAACACGTTTTCTAACACGTTTTCTAACCTCATGAATTTTCATGAATTTCCTTAAGACAGAAAAAATAAAGTTAGTTTTATTTTTATTTATTTTTTTATTTTGTATGTAAGAACAGAAATGACAAACATTGAGTTTGAAACAGTTAGAAAGATAGACAATGACACCAAAGTGGTTAGAATAGGTGATTTAAACGTAAGATACTCAAAGAAATACAACAAATATTCTTTGTCAGACATTATATCTCCATCTGGAAAGAAACCGAAGGACTGGGTTAGAAATGCTTCTACTCAGAAAATTTTGACAAGAAATCCTGAGCTTATGATATCAGTAGCATTTCATGGAACTACAGCATATCTTATAGACAAAAGTCTTATACCAATAATTTTGTTATGGTTAGACCCAGTTGTTGGATATAACTTCATAACATATGGTTCATTCGATACGGAACGTTGCAGTGAAGGCTTACTTTACATCGTTCAGAAACCGAAGGACTTCAACACAAAGAGATATAAGATAGGAAGAACATATAATATAACTCAAAGATATGACAGTACAGTCAATAGAGTCAAGGTTGTGTTCGTTAACGATATGAGAGCTGCTGAAACAGAACTACTTGAAAAGTTTGAGAAAATGTATGGTGCTCCCATAAAAGGTAAAGAAACGTTTGAAGTAGATGAGATAGATAAAGCTATAAAATTATTTGACGAAGTTGCTGAAAAATACATGTAAAAATAACGTTTACCATGTAAAACGGTTGTGAAAAAAAGAGGTGAAAAATTAGGTGAAAAAACAGGTGAGATCTCACCTCTTCACCTAAACATTATTTTTGCTGAATTCAGCACAAAAATCTGAGTAAAATGGCATAAGATTGCTTACCATGTAAAACCGAGAGAAGAGATTCCGTACGAAAACAGTGAAGAACAGCGAGACCGACTTTTATCTGGGTCGCCAAAACTCTATGAAAATCATGAAGAACAGCGAGTAGGTAAAAAAACTTAGTCGCCAAAACTCTATGAAAACAGTGAAATTTCTCTAGACCGACTTTTTTCGGTCTTGCATAAAACTCTATGAAATTCATGAATTTCCTTAAGATAGAAAAAATAAAGTTAGTTTTATTTTTATTTATTTTTTTATTTTGTATGTAAAGACAGATATGTCAACAACAGAGAACACAACAACAGTTATAGTCCATGAAGCTATAAATGAAGAATATGAGTACATACAGTTTAACAAACAACTCCGTCTCATTCGTTCGGTCAAAGACGATATGTACCAGATGCAAAGTATTTTGACGGCTTGTTTTGCTCCAGACACTAAGCTTCCTAAAGACTGGTTTAGGAACCAAAGCACCATTGAACTCTTAAGCGAAGCACAGCGAGACATACTTTTTTCTGAAAACAGTGAAGAACAGCGAGTAGGTAAAAAACCCCAGTCGCCAAAACTCTATGAAAATCGTGAAAAATTGCCAAATGGTTTGAGAGGTTGGTATGTACATAGACTTCTTGTAAATGCTGTTGCAATGTGGGCTTCGCCTCGTTATGCTTGGAATATTTACAGACTTCTTGACGAAATTCATAGACAAGAACGTGAAGAGCTAGAGAACAAGCTTGAAGCAAAAGACAAAAACATTCAGAAAAGAATACCACGTTCGGTACCAAAAGGAAAGGAAAAGAACTATAAGTATATGATTTATACTGAAGAGATGGAAAATGAAGAAGATAAAGATATGGTTATGTTGCATTTAGTCAGAAGAAACAACAAAAGCTTTTACGACCTTGCTAAGATTTACAAATCTGACAGAAATTGGTTCTATCGCGAAAACTTACCGATTTCAATGACCCCAAATGAAGATGTGAAACAAATAGTTCAAGATACTTTACCTCAAACACACTATGATATGAAAGGTTGTACAATACTTACATTCAAAGAAGATTTGCCATTGTTAAAGGAAAAAATAACAGAGTATTTTGACAACTTCAAACAAGTAGAGTAGATGAACCATTTATTTTTCAAGCTTGACTTCAGATGGCTCAAGTAGCTCAATTAGGTAAATTGCCTCGTCAAATCCTTCTGGCATTCCGAGTCCTTCCTTCCGACAGGAAAAAATTTTCATTCCGACAGGAAGAACTCTTCCTTCCAACAGGAAAAATTTTTCCTTCCGACAGAAAAAATTTTTCCTTCCGACAGGAAAAATTTTTCCAGTTGTCCGTCCGTAAACCATTCAAATTTTCGAAAATTGAGAACTTTTTGGTCGAACTTCAGAAAAAGTTTTTCCTTCCGACAGAAAAAGTTTTTCCTTCCGACAGGAAAAGTTCTTCCTTCCGACAGGAAAAGTTTTTCCTTCCAACAGGACACAAACGGATGACTGACGTTCCTCTTCCTGAATGCCTTCCAAAGCCAGAAGAACCGACAGCCCCAGCACCACAACAGACTTACTAAGACTAAACACTTACATTTTTCAAGCTTGACTTTTTACAATTTGAACTTTGTTTGCGTAGATATGAATTCTGAAAGAAGTATGAGGGTCTTGTATGACTTTGTACTTCTCCCATAGTTCATATCTGTCAAACTTACCTGCCATGGACTCTTTCATAAGTTCCATGAAATCGTCTTCGGACAATCCGGGGAAAAGTATAATGTCAGTCAGTATTCTTTTAACATCCTTACTTAAACTCTTTGCTGTCTGTACACAAATGACAACTGAGATGTTAAAGTGTCTGAGCTTCTTAAGAATTCGACACATATCTTGTTCTCTGTTCTTTAACAAAGGATGAGAGGCGAAATCATCTAAGATAAGAAGACACCTATGAGGGTAAGTCTTCCAATCGTAAGATTGCAATTTCTTCGAAATGTATTCTATCTCTTTCTGTTTGTTTCTGAAGTGTTTCTTCTCTAATATTCTCTGCATTTCCTCATTTGGGTCTTTAAACTTCGAATTTATATACTCATTTATAGCATTGTACTTCAAAACCTTCTTTGGTACTTCTTTATCCAATCTAACAACTCAGTATCCTTTATACATACTAACTTAGACTTCTTTATAATATCTTTGAACGAATTGACGGTTTGGTCAAATTGACCAGAAGTACTACAAATGACAACTAACTCATAGAATGGGTTCTTCTCATCTAGTTCTTGTTGTTGTGCAGCCATTTTAAGATAAGTGAAAGTCTTACCCGACCCAGGTGGTGCAATTAGACCTGTTATACCATTCTGAGCAAATAAGAACTTGTCATGTATAGGCTTTATCTGAGCATTTTCTAACTTCCTCTTGTTCTTGTTTAAAACATTCTCAAATTTCTTGTCAATGTCAGCAAACTTTTTTTCTAACATATTTTTAGAAAAATTAAAATTTTTATCTTTTAGAAAATGTCTAGCGATTTCGCTATCTATATTCGAGACAAACTTTTCGACAGCAAAACTTCTGTCGACCATAAATCTTACATAGTGTAAACAAGAAAGGTGAATTTGTTCTAAAGTTCTGTTTCTGGGAATATGACAAGAACCATAAAACATTAAGCAGAGCAGTCTTAAAATTTGTCAATGACAGACTTGTTGACAAGATGACACCGATTGGAAGATGAAGTCCAACAAAAGTTCTTAGAATGCAAAGAAGACACATGCGCTGTTCTTGAAGATGAAATAGAAAACAGAATAGATGAGCTATTAAAGGACAAAGAACTTTTACAAAAATATGTTCTGAGAAATTTGACATAACTCCACCAGAAAAGAAGAAGAAAGAAAAGAAAAGAAAAGAAAGTAGAAGAAGAGAAGAAAGAACCAGAGCCAGTTCCAGAGAAAAAGAAATTTGACATGTAAAAATAAAATTTTTTTTTTAGAACATTTCTGGGTCAATGTCAATGTTCTCTTCCTCTTTAGGAGCAAACACTGGCTTAGACTCTAAAATCTTTTTACCCAATTTACCTTGAACTTCAACTATCTTAGACTCATAATATTCATAGTCGTCTGCTTTCTTTGGTTCATAAGGTATAACAAGTTTGTATGCTTTGCCTTCTTTAAGGTTTGAAAACCTTCTGTCAAAACTTTCTTTGACTGCTAACAAACCTTCTATGTCTAAGTCTTCAAATTTCGCACCATTTTTAGTCACAATAGCAAACTTAACTGGTTCGATGTTCCAAACTTTGCTGAATGAAGACTTTTCAAAATGGTAGAAGTAAACATTCAATATGTGAATGGGTCTAGTTCTTCTTTAAGTCCTGACATGTACTTGTTTACTGAGATGAATTTTGCCATCTTTTCTATCGGATAAAAAAATATTTTTTTTAAAATTTACTCAGAAAAAATTTTTCTTTGTATATACACCATTCTGAACATCTAAAAGACTTTTGACATTTGCCAAGAATGTTCGTTTAGACGCTGTCATATAACCATATTCTTGACAATATTGTTTATACGAATCGTACAATGACCTTTCATCTAATGACACAAAGTCAGTTTCATCTATGAACAGTTCATATACACTCTTGTTTGCTTCTAACAATGTTTGTCTCTCTTCGGTATGTGGAATTTGTCTTGGATTGAACTTTGAAATATCTAATGTCATAAAAATATGAGAACAAATGGTTGTAAAAGTCAGATGTCAAAGTTTCTGCTAAGTCGTCAAAATATTTTGAATCTTGCATATGAGAATCTGACGTTCTGACAACTACATATCTTCTGTCAGAACTTTCTAACTTCATCGGAACAGCATTTTTGAAACCATAATGAAGTTTGCAACATTTTCACAAACTCTTTGGTCTTTATATTTTCTTTCAACAACTCCAACTTTGTCTGTTATAAGACTCTTCAAAGCATCTGAGTTCAAAACTTTTGTTGTATCTATACTTTGAAGTTCATTGCAAACTATAAGTTTCATATTCTCTATTGAGGAGTTAAATTTACCGCAGATGTTTTCTAAGTTTGTCATATTCGGATTCGAATAACCTTCTAACAGTTTGCACAAAATATCTGTAAAGAATGTGTTTCTTACCAGTTCCTTGTTTTCCAATTATAATGAGAGCAGTTTCATTTTTAGCACTTGGATGTTGTAAGATATTTGCAAACCAACATAAGATATATCATAAACCTTTTCGTTTCCATTGCATATAATTTCTTTGACATGGTCTAACCAAGCTTCTATAATATTTTCTTTCCATTCTACTTGTTCATATTTATATCCAGTGAAGATAGAATAGAAGTTTGGAGAAGGTGTATAGAACTTTATACCTCGAACTGAAAAATCTTCTAACTTTGACAATAAGATATCCCAAGCATCTAACATCTTCATGCCAACTTGTACGACTTTTATTTTCTTAAGTTCTGTCTACATTCTTGTTCTGAAACTATTGTCGCTTTAGGTTTGTTAAAGACTACATCCCATTCTTTCATGACATAACATTCTGGGGCAGAGTCGACATAAATGACTAAACGTTTCAAATTCTCGACTGCTTTGTTATAGTCTCGAAATGGACACATATTTCTGAATGCTTGGAAGTCATAAAAATCTGAAACATCTATTCTGTACATTTTTATAAAAATAAAAAAAATATTTTTTTTTATTCTTGACTTTGTTGTTGCATTTGTTGCATTTGTTGTTCTTGAGCTATTTGTTGTTGAAGTTGTTCTTGTAATACAATACTTTCACCAGTTGCATCTTCCAATTCGAAACTTTCTGCCGTCATTGACAAATACATAGGACATAAAAGTTTTACAGGAACAAAGTTTGCGTCAACTAATGTCAACGTATATACTTGCCAAAGTGTTTGAGTTCACTAAGGTTGAAAATTCTGCATTCGAATGAACAATAGGCAAACCAGCAGAGAAAGTATTGTTTATACGCATAAGTATCTTTGGTCATAATAGTTTCTGTCGACATTCGAATAACACTTTGAACCTAAGTTTGAAACAATATATAAGATTGGTGTGCTTAATGTCAATGGAATAGACATTCCTTGTATGACACCTTTTCCTGTTATAGGAAACTGTTTGGTAGTAAAAACCAGAAATAAGTTTTGTATTATAGCTCATATCGTTTATAGTAAACTCAGTCGGACATCCAAACATAATGAAACCTGCTCTAGTTGCAGCACATGTTACACCCGTACTTAAAGTATTAAATAAGTCAACAAAACCTGTTGGTGGTATATCTGAGTAAGTATCTTCAAAGGAGTATTTTTTACCATTCACAACAATAAAGTCTTCTGGTGTCAAAAGAGCAAAACAGGCTTTAGTCGTCATTGTGTTTAAAGTTAGTTTACAATACCGTCCTTGAGGACTTTGTAAGTTTGTTGTTATAGAATTATATGACTCAGGGTTTTTAGTCGTAATAGTATAAACCATTATATCTTCTGCCATTTATATATATTTAAAAGTTTTTCTGAAAGTGGAGAAGAACTTCATCTAAACTTTCACATGAGGTTTCTTGAAGTTCTCTGTCTAAGAAGTTCAAATATTTTGTAAAGACATAGAACTTTCCTTTGTCTACACGAACAAACAAAACAGGGTCTTTCATATCGTTCAAAAGTGTGTAAAGTCCTTTACATGAAATAAAGTCTATATTATTTTTCTTCTGTTGTAAACAGAAATTCATCAAAAGTGACACCTCAGAAAAGCTAAAATATTGAATTTTTGGAACTTTTGATAGAGCACGTTTTTAAATATTAATTAAAGTAAATGTATATTTTGTAAAGATTCTTTTTAATAAAAAAATAAAATTTTGAAGAAGAACACAAAATCTTCTGAAAAATAATATCACATAAACTCATATTATTTTCTAATATATAACTATTTTATATAAAAATCAAATTCAATGATCTTAAAAGCGAAGGATAAACCTCAAAATTTACGAATATAATGAGTGGGAATATAATGCTTATCTATCATAAAACCATATGAAATATCAATTTTTGCTTTACGCCTAATTTTTGACGACAATTAGCAAAAAATGTTAAATGTTAACACTCAGTCCATTTGAATATGAAAAATAAAATTGACTTTGATTAAATGTTTTTATTTATCATGCAATTCTTCTTGCGACCAAAGATTTGAATAAAAGTTCAAAAAATAAGATAGCTTAAAAATAATATACGGTAGTGTTTACTAATAGATGAATAGTATATAAATTCTATTAAAAAAAAAAAAAAAAAAAAAGGTAGTGGGGCTTCCAGGGGCTGCGCCCCTTCTAGCCCCGAAGATGTTTAGTATAAAATGAGGTTTTTATTCGGAAAATTGTTAGTCTTCTGGTGTGAATTCGGAGGACTCTTCGTGTTTCTCTTCTTCGTGTTTCTCTTCTTCTTCCTCTTCCATTGCTTCTGGGAAGAAGTCTTCTTCTGGGTCGAAAACATTATATAATGTGTAATTGAATGACACATTATATCTTTGTTTGAGTTCGCTCTTGACAAAGAACTTAGTTCCAGGAATACAGAAGACTTCTGTGCGTTGGAAAAGCTGATGTCCTGGAACAAATTTGGCAATTAGAGACTTCTTTTTTCCGAATTGTTCAGGAGTTTCCATGACGACGGTAACAACATCTCCATCTGCGAGGTCTTGTTGTTGTTCGGAAAGGTAAAGAGCAATGATATAAATGGTTGCTGCGTTGAATTCGAGAAAGTCGAATTCAAATTGTGTTGTCGTATAGCATTCAAACCATTTTGTACAGTTGTCTCCGAACTCGTCAACGTATTCATCTTGGTCATATCCGTAACTAAAGACTTGGAATTCGGCAATTGTCTTGTCGAATGACCGTTGGATGTTACGAGGAAGATTTTGACGAACTTGGTATAAAGTTCTCAACATTATAAGCTTAGTAAATGTTGGAAAATACTGAACTAAGACATCGCTAAGCTCAATTGGACTTGGAATTGTCTTAGTAAGTTCAATTGAACTAGCAATTGCTTTGTTCAGAACTTCACAGAACTGAGTATTGTATGTAGCGTCTGGTTGTGTATTTTCTTCGGCGTCTTTGAGATATTTAGAGCAAATTTGTTGAAGAATTTCTCTTAATTCGCTGTTAGACTTTTTGGTGGTTATTCTAACAGCTGTGCCAGTTCTTGGAGGTTGTGGGGCTTTGGCTTTGGTTAGCGGTTGAGAATTGTTAATGTTGGCTTCCATTAGACAAAAATAAACTGTTTTTTTCGGACTACTCATAGAAAAGTTTAAAATAAACCGTTTTCGTCAACGGTAACCCCCTCTATTTTTTTATTTTATTGAAAAGTCTCCGTTGGCAAACCGTTCCATCTCAAATATTGAATGAACTATAAACGTTTTTTGTTTTCTATACATACTTTTTTGTCCAACGGTAAAACTTTTTACACAACGGTTTTTGAGAGTCGTCGCCGTTGACTTTTTTGTAGAGCACTCAAAATAGTATAACTTTGTCCGGACAAGTAAGGGTCTATCGTCGCTACAGGAAAAGTTACGGGCGTTCCAAGGAAGTATACTTTGAGAAGACTTTCCCCCTTATAGAATGAGATAGGACGGTTATTTTACAAAACTGACAACACTTTGACCGAGTAGTTTTTTGTGCTGAACAAAAAGTGTCATATAAACATCTGTCAAAAACCGTTTTTTACTTCACTTAAAATGCCACGTAAGCTACGTAAGAATATACGTAAGAGGAAGAGAGCATTGAAACATCCAATAGTAAAACTGACACCACAACAACAGTTGCAACAACAAATGCTGAATGACCCCACTATGTTGCAACAAATGTCAAGCAATCCTATGCTTTTAAACCGAGTCATTGGTGCACAGAGTGGAGGTTTAAGAGCGGCACTTTTAGCGAAAATGGCAGGCTATGGTGGAGCTGCAGACGGAACAGCCTATAACCCTCAAAGTCAAATGAATTTGAGTTCACTCAAAAATCAAATAACAGATGTCAAAAAGTCAAACATAGACATACAGAAGCAAATAAGCGAAAACGAAAAGAAACTAGAATATGACAGACACACAAAGAAACTCAATGAGTTAAACGTAGAGAAAAAGAAGAAAGAAGAACAACTGAAAGAACTAAGTACAGAGGAATATGCGAAAAAAGTGTCAGAAAAAGCAGCAGAAGTAGCAAAAATGGAACAAGATGTCATAAATTTGAAAAACCATACTACTCAATATAAAATACTGAAAGATGAAGAGATAAAACAAAAAGCCCTGAAGACATATATGGATAGCGATGAGTATAAAAAAGAAGTTGAAGCAAATGTAAAGGCAGAAAAACTTTTACAGTTGCAAAACCAAACCGTACAGTATGAAAACTTAGCACAAGAAAGTAAAAATAACGACGCGGCTATGCAAAAGGCAATGAAAAGCGCAGAATATATAAAAGCTAACAATGACTGGTTAGATGCCCAAGCCAACGCTAAAGCAGCCCAACTTATAGGGTCAATAAGGACAAAAATACAAGCGGATGAAGATAGTTCAAATGAAGCTTTAACAAATGCTGACTTTAAGAACGCTTTCGAAGCTCTTCATAGTAAGGTGAAACAAGTGAACGACTTCTCATCTGGAAAGAAACTGAAGTCTGAAGGTTTCGACAACGAGTTAAGAGAAGTAGCACAAAATATGACGAAAATAACAGATGCAGCAACGAGACAGGCAGTTCAAAGTGCCTATGACGCCGTTAGAGCAACTGTTGTGGAAAGTCAAGAAAAAGAGTTACAACAGACCAAAACAGACCTAGTAAATGCTTTCTTAAGAACGAAAAGTCAGGTAGGACATTACGCTGCAGATGGAACATATGTGCCAGCTGGTGGAACTTATATACTAGCTAGTGGAACTTATATACCACCAAACCCTCCAAGAGAAGCACCTGCACCAGGACTACCTAAAACATTTACATCGTCACATGGACACAGACACAGGCATGCACCAAAACCAACAGTTCAAAATCCAGCACAGCAACCAACAGTTCAAAATCCAGCACAACCAACAGTTCAAAACCCTGCACAACAACCACCTCCACAACCAGAGCAAGGACATAAAAGAAGTAGAGAACAAGGAAACCAAGAATTCTTAAAAATGCTTAAAGAAGACTATGGTTACCCAGATACTATTGACTTTAGTGACAGATATAAAGAAGCTATTAGAAAGTTCAAGGATGGAAATACTGACCCGAACCTATTTAGCTTTATGGCTCTGCACCAAAGGGGATATAATCTCAAACCTGGAAAATACAAGCTCGCTAAGGGATATGATTTAATAGCATATCATCCAAATGACATGAACGAATTTACTCCGAGATATTTGATGTCAGAGCTAAATGACAATTTAACTCTCTTCATGAAACGCGTAAAAAATAGAGACGGAACGAAAGAAGAAAGGTTTATGAGTCCGGATGACTTAGAAAGGGAACTTGTTGAAAACGGTCTCGGAATATATGAAATGCCAGCAGATGAGGTACAAGAAACTCCACAGGAAGAACTAGTTCAGATACAACCAGACATGGAAGAAATAGTTCAGCAACAACAGCTAGAAGAGCCTGAAGGAAACGAACAAGTCACTCCTTTGGAAACTAACCTCACAGAACTAGATGAAGATTTGGAACAGCCGAAAATTCTTGACCCTCAACAAGAGTATGCGGAGAATATGGAATATTTCCAAGAGTCTAAAAAAAATTCGGCTGACATAGTAGAAGAATATCGAAAAATGTTTGCCGACATACAAAAGACTCCAACACCAGATGAAAATATTCAGCATAGAATGGAAGTACTGAAAGAAAATGTACACAAATACAACAACCCTTTTTACTTACGAGCATTTAACGTTCAATCTTCGGATGAACTCGGTGAAAATAAAAGGTTAAATTTCAAGAAAACATATAGAAATGAAACATTGTTTAAAGTTCATTCAGAACCTAACCAAGATGGAAACAAACCTACTTTTGTTTCTGCAGACGATGGAACTACAATGAGATGGGGTCATAAAGCTAACCCGGATAGGTGGTTCATAAACTTACAACCTCAATTCCAAGAAGTTGTAGACGCAATGGAAGCGAATGGTGAACGAGATATAGCTGGTATTTTCAGCGCGGCTTTAATGCCATTGAAAGATATGAAAGATGCAGATATTTTGAACCAGTATGAAATGAACATGGCTGATGGAAATATAACACCTGACGTTCTAGAACATTTATCTCAAAGAACTACACAGAACCATAGAGATGGTATATTTGGTGAAGAGTTTAGAAAGAAAGTTAGGGAGAGCGAAGGAAGAGAACCTATTGTACATGACCTTGCAAACGAAAGTTTACAAAATGTCATAAAAACTTACTTTGCAGACAATGAACTGAGAAGGGATGAATATTTAAGAAAACTCAAATGGACAGTACCAGATGAAATGTTAGTATTGAAAAACATGTTCCTTGACAAAATAAAACCAACTACAGAAATAAACGACGCAAGACTGAAAGATTGGGTAGAAGCTTTCCCATTCACAAAAGATATAGTTGGTAACATGGAAAGAAAACCAGAATGGCTACAAAAACATATATTTGGAAACGAGCATATTCCATATGGACAGGCACTGTTTGAAGAGCTTGAACCGGAAACTCAGGAAAGAGTCATGCAAACAATACGCGAAGACTCAAATACAGACTATGACAAACTCTTTCTAGGATATAGGTTACCTGAGATGGGCGACCAGAGCCAAAAGGCAAAAAGGACATGGGAAATTTGCAACATACTAGATGAACATAATGCAAAGATGCAACAACTTCAAGCAGAGGGCAATGAAGGAAAAAGAAGAGTTAAAAACTCAGTCAGGAAGAAAGTAAAGCTTGGTCCACGTGGGTTCTATTATGACATATAAATCCAACTATTCTATATTTTTACTCATATGAAATGTACGCCGCTCAGAATATAACGCCAACAGTTTTGGATGCTATGAATGGAAATGTTTCCGAATGGTATAACGAATGCGACAATGCCATTAGAAGGTCAGAAATAGTTCCTGGAACTTACGAATATACAACTGCTGTTTCTTATGGAAACGTAGGTGAGTTTGGAGAAGGTTCTTCAACAACAGTAGATATTGCTTGCGACAGGTTTCATATAATTTCTATTGACAACTCTTTCTTATACGTGGAACAAGACATTGAAATAAAACCTTCTGCCAAGTTGTCTGACAAGAAAGGTTGCAATGGAATTTTCTATGTCGGATACCAATATGCTCCAGAAGTTTTCATGGGATATAAGATATATTCTAACTCTGACTTAGTTCAAACAGTAACATGGGCAAACTATGAATGGTTCGCTTTGAGAAACTCAGTACAACCACAAGCTAGAGAACAAACAGACCAGTATGCAACTATTGAGAAAATAAGAAGACTTGACCCTAACGTTCCAGGAGTTTATGTTAACCTTTCTGGACAAACTGCAGCAGCAGTAACCAAAGTAAAATTGAAACTTAGAGTTCCTTTGTCATCTTTCCTCATCTTCAGGTTTTTAAGATACTTGCCAAACTGGGCAGGAAAAATTTCTATCGAACTTACTCCAAGCAAAAATAACTTAGTCATTGCACCAACACAAGACCCATTCACTCTTACAGAAGTAGTGGGAACAAATAAAATGTCATTCGCCGACTTTTGCAAAAACAAAGTTGACTTAGACTTTGGTTTCTCAAACCTCAACACTGAAGTAAACTATTATTTCAATGCTGCTGGAGATGCTTGGGACCCAGTTAAGTTCACATGCGAAAAGTTTGAATGCAAGAGAATAGAAAGCAGACTTGCAGTCTATATGTTGGACCCAGATATTTCAAATGCTTTAGCTGCCAAATATATTGCAGTTCCACTTATGTTCCCTATACACCAAATATCTGTCAAAGACTTTGCAGGTGAAGTTGGAAACCAAAGTGCTGACCCAGGTGCAAGAACAGATATTGCTTTAACAACTGCAATGAAACATGCAGATACTATGTTTGTACTGTTCAGACGAACTATAAATGACTATTCTTGCTTCTACAACCCTGGTATTAAATATCATATAAACATAGATGGCAAATATTATCCAAGAGAAGAATATTCTACAGTTGAGGATATGAGGTCATACAACTTGACATTAGATGCTATGAACTTTAACAACAACTTCACAACAACCATTAACCCTGAAATGCAAAGTTCTATTATGCCATATGTGAAAGTATGGACTCATACAGGAGGTCAAAAAACTCAATATACAAATGGAGACCGTTCAAACTTTTGGCTTGGCATTCCATTTGCTGACTCAGAAGACTTTATGGGTGGTATTTCAACTGTTGGTACTGTACAAATACAATATACTGGTGACAGAGACGGTCCAGATGAATTGAGAGCAAAGAAGTTTACAAAACCAATAGCACTTTTCACGGAAGATGCTCTTTTGAAGATTCGTTCGATGAAACCTGCTGGGGCTCCTCAGATTGGCATAACGACAGCTTCCATCGAGCAGATTTTGGCAGCAGGTCAGTAAGTTGTTCTTGAACTGACTTCTCTCCGTCAAATATTGACAGTACGCCAGTTTTGACATAAAATTGTATTATAAACTTACCTTTAGAAATATCTGTAAGTTTTGTTGTTATATTTTTGTCTGCTTCAAGAACTTTCACCATCTCGGTTATACCAACTTTCTTTGCTTTATGAAAATATTTTGGTTCAGCAAAGACTGCTATTCTATAACATTTTCCATTGTTTGTATAAAGAACTATTCTGTCAATGTATTTGTATTGTTTGTGTGTGTAAACTTTGTTCTGCTTCAATTCGAAGAGATACTCAAATACGTCCATCTTTTTATTCTAAGTAAAATGTCATTTCCGAAAAATAGAAGCGTAAGTGTTTCAAAAGGTTTAATGGCGGTGGCAGATGTGAAGTTAAATTCACCAACTCAAACAAACAGTCAAAGTGTTGTTGTCAATGTCAAAGAAAGAGATGTTGAAGTGGGGAAACCATACGAAGACGAAGATGGTATAACAATAGTTCCTGTAAAAGAACAACCAACATACCCTGAAGTTAGCAGAGACTTAAGTTCTGTTGCAGATATTCGAAACGACTACCAACAACTGAAAGACAAACTTAAAACTCAGGAGAAGATTTGTCAAGCTTTAGGTATAATGTTAAACTTGGTCGAACACAACCCTGTAAAAGTGAACTCATATGTCATTGCACCTCATGAAGTTTTGAAAGAACTATTGAAACTTTTGACAGAGGCAGACGATATAAACATCAAAGAAATAGAACCCGACGTTAGTTGCTGTGGTGTTTCATATAATGTCATTGACAAGATATACGTTATGAAAGGAGGTGAAACGTTGAACTTAAAATATAGTTTCCCAGACGTCATAAAAATATTTGACGACCACAACATTTCATTAAAATTTAGTTGCTAAGTAAATGGCAGAAGACATAGTGGTTTATACTATTACGACTAAAAACCCTGAGTCATATAATTCTATAACAACAAACTTACAAAGTCCTCAAGGACGATATTGTAAACTGACCTTAAACACGATGACGACTAAAGCCTGTTTTGCTCTTTTGACACCAGAAGACTTTGTTGTTGTGAATGGTAAAAAATACTTCTTTGAAGATACTTACTCAGATATACCACCAACAGGTTTTGTTGACTTATTTAATACTTTAAGGACGGATGTAACATGTGCTGCAACTAGAGCAGGTTTCATTATGTTTGGATGTCCGACTGAGTTTAGTATAAACGATATGAGCTATAATACAAAACTTATATCTGGTTTTTACTACCAACAGTTTCCTATAACAGGAAAAGGTGTCATACAAGGAATGTCTGTTCCATTGACTTTAAGTACACCTATTTTATATATTGTTTCAAACTTAGGTTCAAAGTGCTATTCGAATGTCGACAGAAACTACTATGACCAAAAGATACTCATGCGTATAAACAACACTTTCTCTGCTGGTTTGCCTATTGTTCATTCGAATGCAGAGTTTTCAGCTTTAGTAAACTCAAACACTTTAGCAAACATAAACTTAACCTTAGTTGACGCAAACTTTGTTCCTGTAAAACTTTTATGTCCTATGTATTTGTCAATGACGGCAGAAAGTTTCGAATTGGAAGATGCAACTGGTGAAAGTATTGTACTACAAGAACAACTTCAACAACAAATAGCTCAAGAACAACAAATGCAACAAATGGAACAAATGGAACAAAGTCAAGAATAAAAAAAATATTTTTTTTTATTTTTATAAAAATGTACAGAATAGACGTTTCAGATTTTTATGACTTCCAAGCGTTCAGAAATATGTGTCCATTTAGAGACTATAACAAAGCAGTCGAGAATTTGAAACGTTTAGTCATTTATGTCGACTCTGCCCCAGAATGTTATGTCATGAAAGAATGGGATGTTGTCTTTAACAAACCAAGAGCAACCATAGTTTCAGAACAAGAATGTAGACAGAAACTTAAGAAAATAAAAGTCGTACAAGTTGGTATGAAGATGTTAGATGCTTGGGATATCTTATTGTCAAAGTTAGAAGATTTTTCAGTTCGTGGTATAAAGTTCTATACACCATCTCCAAACTTCTATTCTATCTTCACTGGATATAAATACGAACAAGTAGAATGGAAAGAAAATGTTATAGAAGCTTGGTTAGACCATGTCAAAGAAATTATATGCAATGGAAACGAAAGAGTCTATGAGTATATCTTATGTTGGTTTGCAAACATCTTACAACATCCAAGTGCTAAAAATGAAACTGCTCTCATTATAATTGGAAAACAAGGAACTGGTAAGAACACTTTCTTTACAGATATCTTGTGCAAACTGTTAGAGGGCTATTCGAACCCTAATATGACAAACTTAGAAAACATCTGCGGTAAATTTAACTCTTCAATAGAGAATATGAAACTTATAGTATGTAACGAACTTCAAAGTATAGATACAACAAAGGTTTTAAACTCGGATGCTTTGAAGAGTCTTATAACAGACAAAGTTGGAGTTGTTGAAAGAAAATATAAAGACCAAAGAGTTTGTGAAAATGTTGCAAATTTCATCATGGTTTCAAACAATGCCGTTCCGATGAAGTTAGAAAGTTCCGACAGAAGATATGTAGTTGTCAGAACGTCAGATTCTCATATGCAAGATACAGAATATTTTGACGACTTAGCAGAAACCTTAACATCTGACTTTTACAACCACTTGTTCTCATATTTCATGACATTAGATATTTCAAAGTTCAATCCAAGACAAATTCCACATACCGAAGAAAGACAAACGTTGTTAGAAGCAAACAAGAGTGTATATGAACTGTTTATAGATGAGACTAACTTTGAGTGTTTAGATGAAAGGTCATTGTACGATGAATATAAACAATATTGTCAAGAATATGGTTATATGGCAGCTTCTAAACGTACATTCTTGGCAAATGTCAAAAATCTTTTAGATGTTCAGAACGGCGTATATACAAAGAAAAATTTTTCTGAGTAAATTTAAAAAAAAACATTTTTTTATCCGATAGAAAAGATGACGAAATATATTTCAGTCAACAAATATATGTCAGAAGTCAAAGAAGAACTAGACCCATTCGCTTATTTGAATGTTTACTTCTACCATTTTGAAAAGTCTTCATTCAGCAAAGTTTGGAACATCGAACCAGTTAAGTTTGCTATTGTGACTAAAAATGGTGCGAAATTTGAAGACTTAGACATAGAAGGTTTGTTAGCAGTCAAAGAAAATTTTGACAGAAGGTTCTCAAACCTTAAAGAAGGCAAAGCATACAAACTTGTTATACCTTATGAACCAAAGAAAGCAGACGACTATGAATATTATGAGTCTAAGATAGTTGAAGTTCAAGGTAAATTGGGTAAAAAGATTTTAGAGTCTAAGCCAGTGTTTGCTCCTAAAGAGGAAGAGAACATTGACATTGACCCAGAAATGTTCTAAAAATAAAATTTTATTTTTACATGTCAAATTTCTTTTTCTCTGGTTCAGGTTCTTTCTTCTCTTCTTCTACTTTCTTTTCTTTCTTCTCTCTCTTCTTCTTCTTCTCTGGTGGAGTTATGTCAAATTTCTCAGAACCATATTTTTGTAAAAGGTCTTTGTCCTTTAATAGCTCTTCTATTCTGTTTTCTATTTCATCTTCAAGAACAGCGCATGTGTCTTCTTTGCATTCTAAGAACTTTTGTTGGACTTCAGCTTTCCAATCGGCGTCATCTCTGTCAACAAGTCTGTCATTGACAAACTTAAAGACTTCTCTGCTAATGTTTTATGGTTCTTGTCATATTCCCAGAAACAGAACTTTAGAACAAATTCACCTTTCTTGTTTACACTATGTAAGATTTTATGGTCTACAGATGTTTTGCTGTCGAAAAGCTTGTCTCGAATATAGATAGCGAAATCGCTAGACATTTCCTAAAAGATAAAAATTTTAATTTTTCTAAAAATATGTTAGAAAAAAAGTTTGCTGACATTGACAAGAAATTTGAGAATGTTTTAAACAAGAACAAGAGAAGTTAGAAAATGCTCAGATAAAACCCATACATGACAAGTTCTTATTTGCTCAGAATGGTATAACAGGTCTAATTGCACCACCTGGGTCGGGTAAGACTTTCACTTATCTTAAAATGGCTGCACAACAACAAGAACTAGATGAGAAGAACCCATTCTATGAGTTAGTTGTCATTTGTAGTACTTCTGGTCAATTTGACCAAACCGTCAATTCGTTCAAAGATATTATAAAGAAGTCTAAGTTAGTATGTATAAAGGATACTGAGTTGTTAGATTGGATAAAGAAGTACCAAAGAAGAGTTTTGAAGTATAATGCTATAAATGAGTATATAAATTCTAAGTTCAAAGACCCAAATGAGGAAATGCAGAGAATATTAGAGAAGAAACACTTCAGAAACAAACAGAAAGAGATAGAATACATTTCGAAGAAATTGCAATCTTACGATTGGAAAGACTTACCCTCATAGATGTCTTCTTATCTTAGATGACTTTGCTTCTCATCCTTTGTTAAAGAACAGAGAACAAGACATGTGTCGAATTCTTAAGAAGCTCAGACACTTTAACATCTGTTGTCATTTGTGTACAGACAGCAAAGAGTTTAAGTAAGGATGTTAAAAGAATACTTACTGATATCATACTTTTCCCTGGATTGTCCGAAGACGATTTCATGGAACTTATGAAAGAGTCCATGGCAGGTAAGTTTGACAGACATGAACTATGGAGAAGTACAAAGTCATACAAGACCCTCATACTTCTTTCAGAATTCATATCTACGCGAACAAAGTTCAAATTGTAAAAAGTCAAGCTTGAAAAATGTAAGTGTTTTAGTCTTAGACTGCTTGTTTGAAGTTGTCAAAATACTCTCTTATTTTTTACGATTTTCATGAGTTTTAGGCTAGACCGGTAAAAGTCGGTCTAGAGAAATTTCATGAAATTTGGTCATTTTTTTCAGCAAAAATATATTTTAGGGTAGAAGGGTATATCTACCCCGTTTTCTACCCTCATTTCTACCCCATATGTCCTTACTGAAAAAAGTATGTGTTCCATATGTCATTTTACTCAGAATTTTGTTGCTGAATTCAATAAAAATATATTTTAGGGTAGAAGGTTAGATATAACCTGTTTTCTAACCTCTTTTCTACCCCAGTTATTTTATAAGCGTTTTACATGGTAAACGTTATGAATTCGTGAGACTCTAAACAGTTTTGTAGCTTCTATTTCTTCTTTTAGTACATCGAATGTTTTAACTATGCCGAAGGTTTCTTTATACTTCTTCTTGACGTCAGATAGAAGGAAATCTTCTGCTGTTGGATAGTTTTTGTTCAGAAATTCTAACATGTCCATTTTATCTTCTGCTGGCTTTTCTGCTTCTTTCTTTAAGTCAGCATAGTCGTTTCGCATACGTTCTATCTCTTTGACGGAGTAGTTATATTTTCTTATTGCTGCTTTACATTTAGAACATTGCGGGTTCATTTTTGCGTTATATTCTGAAACCTTACCTGCTAAAACAACTAAAGCGTCAATGGTTTTCTTTAACTCAAAAGTTGCTGGTTTTATCTGTTCATTCCATACCTTACCTCTTCTATCTTTATCTCTTATCTGCCATACACATTTTGCAACTAACGAAACAAAGTTGTCGTAGGTCTTAAACTCCCGGGTTTTGTAAAGGTCAGAAACATTCTTATATACCATGTCGCAATCTTTGTCCATAACCTTATGGTTGCAATGAAATCCTAGAAACTCATAGTTTACCTTTCGTATGAACTTCTTTATTTCTACTGAGTCAGTTGCTTTGACTTCTATTTCATCGAATTCTGGAATAGTGAGTTTTTGTTGTTGGATTTCAGGCAATTTGGGTAAATGGTCAATAATATCCTGCATTTCATAAAGATACTGTTCATTTGTTTCATCTTTCGCACTACAGTCTAAATTACTTGTTAAAAGTTCTTGCTTTATCTTCTGGATTTCTGTCTCAAAAGTATATGAAGAAGGAATGAAGCTTTTCATTTCTACTAACATTGAAGTTGGGTTCATGACTAACGAGTTTGGTGCTGTTGTTGCTAACATGTTCTTACAATAAAAATAAAAAATATTTTTTTAAAAAAACCAACTTTATTTTTTATTTCGGGAAAACTCATGACAAATTCATGAGGGTAGAAAACGGGGTAGAAAACGGGGTAGATATACCCTTCTACCCTAAAATATATTTTTGCCGAATTCTGTATAAAACTCATGACAAATTCATGAGGGTAGAAAAGAGGTTAGAAAAGAGGTTAGATATACCCATCTACCCTAAATTATATTTTTGCCGAATTCAGCAACAAAATTCAAATTGTAAACGGTTTAATAGAAAAAGTGTTATTTTTTCATGTCCGAAGACTCGAAGGTGCAACACTTCCAAAATACGACGAACTCAGAAGAGCAGCATGGCAGTATGTTCTTGACAACTTCTTTGAGTTCTCCAGGCACACCTTGGAAAATGCTGAAGAACTCCGACACAGAGAATTTGGAGAAATTGCACTCCAATACTACATTGACAAACAAAGGGTAAACAAAGGGTAAACAAAGGGTAAAATAAGACTAAAAACTTAACGTTTAAAAAGTGACATTTTTATGAGCTCCGAGTCACCGAGAAAACTTGGTCAGATGTTAGCAGCTTACTTCCCTGAGGAGGATGAAGCGTTACTACGTAAGGTTCAAAAAAACGAACCTGGAATTGCGTACCAAATTCGCAATTACATGACCATGGAAGAGTACGAAAGGTTTCTACAAGAGAAACCAGCTCTAAACAACTCAGAAAAGAAAGAATAAAAAGTTTAACTCGTACTTGTTTATTTTTTTACTTGTATGGGCAAGCTGCAAGAATGAAGTCGACTATCTCAGTCTTTGTCTTGACCAGTTGGACTGCTCTTGCGAGTACGTCTGTTTTGCGGTTCCCAGCTGGTGTCTGACCTTCGTAATTGCGCATGTTCTTGAGAGCTCCAACTGTAAATGGTTGTAGGATGAAGAGTCTCTCAGACTGCTTGAGGTAGTCTTCACGGTCACGAACCGAATCTGTGGTACGAGTCGAATCGGTCGATTTGAGGGAAGAGACTGAAAGCCTGTCATCTTCCATCGGGGCTGTGGCATACTCTTTGCGTAAGCGGTTCAGACCTTCTTCGAAGTCTTGGTCTCTCTTCGATTGAGATTGGAATTGGAATTGCTGGGGTGGAGCTTGCTGGAACATCCAAGGGTTGGGGAAGTAAGGCATAGGCTGAGGAGGGTAGTTCGGGAAGCCTTGTAGTGGAAATTGGTAGTAACCTTGAGGTGGAAATTGGTAGTAATTTGGTGGAGGGACTTGCTGGAACTGAGGTTGCTGAGGAGACTGTTGTGGCGCTGGGGCTGTCGGTTCTTCTGGTTTGGGAATCGGCTCGGTTGGTGGGACGTCGGACATTCGTTTGTGTCCTGTCGGAAGGAAGAACTTTTTCTGTCGGAAGGAAGAACTTTTTCTGTCGGAAGGAAGAACTTTTTCTGTCGGAAGGAAAAACTTTTTCTGAAGTTCGACCAAAAGTTCTCAATTTTCGAAAATTTGAATGGTTTACGGACGGACAACTGGAAGCGTCCTTCCTGTCGTCGGGAAAATTTTTTCCAGTTGTCGGGAAAATATTTTCCTGTCGGATGGAAGGACTCGGAATACCAGAAGGATTTGACGAGGCAATTTACCTTATAGAGATAAATGAAGTTGTTAAGCAGTACTTGCGCAGGGTAATGAAGCCAAGGTCAAGTTCACCACTATTTCTGGAAGGTCTACACTTCAGCTCGAGACTTCGACTGGAATTCCAATTCAAATACCAGACGGGACAGCCTACGATGGCATAAAGGACGCCAAAAGAGAAGCTCTTGTTAAGTTCCTAAACAAACGTCCTTGGATAAAAATACCAAAACAAGGAGAACCCCCTACCCCATATGAAATTGGCAATTTCAGTCTCTCCTTCACTTCTCGGGTCAGCCGTTTCTACATAACCTGTGAAGGCGACATCCAACCAGTTCAGTCAACCTTAACGTTTTGAGTAAAAACATTTTTTTTCATTTTTTGAATGAAGCAAGTTAAATTCGTCCCACACCAATCTCAATGGACCGATGAAGAGTTTCAAGCCATGGTTGAAGGCGTTGAGAACGACATAGACGGCGAACTTGAAGGAGCTCAAACCACAATTGCAACCAAAATTGCACAAGTCAAAGAAGAGATAGCTCCACTTAAAGCTACCAAAGCTACTCTTGACCTCATGGATAGTTACCGTTTAGATGTCAAGAGTGGAATAGACATTTAAAATTAAAACTTCTAAACTACGAAGCTATACTCCAAAAGTTAGCAGAAATGAGAAGACTTTACCAGAGCTACTTACATGTAAGGGACTTACCTTCAAGCAATCCGACCAAAGATGAATTTTCTGACATTGTCCCAATTTTGTCCGAAATCAGCTCAGATGTTTCGAACTGCTCCCAACATATCCAGAATATGAACGTTTGCCTGAACTCTTCCGCAATCTCAAAAAACGTTTTTTGGTTCTCATGTTCGAAACTTTTATCGGAAGAGACAACAAACGTTCAGAAGAAGAACAAGATATTATTTTAAACTTGTTGTATGACTTAACCGTCATAACAAGCTTTTTGAAGTAAAACCGTCATTCTCAAACCACTTCATTTTTTCGATGTCCGAACAAGCACCGAAGCCGAACACAATGGCAGATGTCCTTTCAATGTTGCCAGACAAGCGCCCAGTTCAAATTCAAATTTTGAATTTGAAAGCTCATCTGACAAACACCGTTAAGACTCTCCAAAGTAGTCTTATGGAAGAGATGAAGGGACTTAAAGCCAATGTCCTCACGAACCATGCTTCCAATGAGAAAGTCCTGAACGATTTCGCGGAAACCTTGCGCATTTACGCGAGAGAGAACCGAGACCTTGCCAGACTCATCTACCGTTTCTTCGAAGAGATAGACGCCATCTGGAAGGTACTCGGAAAGGACAGAACCTCCAACACCGTAATTCGTGAACACAGAATTGAAGAAGGAATTGTCGAGGAAGAAGAGAAACACGAAGAAGAGGAAGAGGAAGAAGAGAAACACGAAGAAGAGGAAGTTTGGGCAACCCTTGTTGCCGATGACAGTTATGAAATTTCCCAACCCTACCCATACCAAATCCGCAACAGGGAGACCGGCAAGGTTCTTACCCCAGTCCTCAACAACTTGGGACACTTGAACCTTACCCTTCGGAATCGCGGTTCAATCTCCATGGGCAAGCTTGTCGCAATTCAATGGGTTCCAAATCCAAACAAGAAGACGAAGGTCAGACACATTGACGGTGACAAGCTCAACAACCGTAAGGAGAACCTCGAGTGGTTCTAAGAGTAAAAAAATTTTATTTTAGGGGGAAACCCCGAGTAAATTTAGGCGTTTATTTGGATAAGTATGTGAAATTAAGGTCAATTTGCAAAATTAGTTCCCGACCTTTGAATTGGACTCTTTCGTCATCCCAGTTGCGTAGGAGGTCGTCCCAGAGAAGTTGGTAGATTTGCCAATCCAAGGACGATTTGTCCTCCCAGGCATTGAGGATGTACTGCTCGTAGAGTCTCATGACCTCTCCCTTGCACCAGACACCCTCTCCCTTGGAACGTAAGGCTTCTTCGAAGTGCTCGAATGCGATTGGCTGCTTGACCATCCGAAATGACACTTTTTGTCCGTTTGGTCAATGTTCGTGTCTCGTGCCATAGTCGACGAAAATACAGACAAACAGGTTATATATGAGTTTGAGACCAAGAATGGTGTAACTCGACCTGTCCGATTCAAAGACTCCGAGGGCGACCATGAAATTAAACGGAAATTAGCTAGGAAGGAATATAAAAATTTTTTATTTCATGCAATGTTTTATTTCTGTGCCGTCTTCAAGTATGCCCCAGTACTTACGCTTGGAGAGGACATGAACTTCGGTGAAAATTTTGTCCAATTTGAATTGACCCATCTTCTCACCGACTAAACCCATTTCAATGAGTTTGTTGTATCCTTCTTCGTTCGTCATGAGTGCGTCAATGTTCTCATAGTAAACCTTCACTTTGGATTTGACTTCCGAGAAGAATTTGTTGTAGTTGTCAAGGACTGCTTTTGCGAACTGAGGATAAGACCAATGTTCGACAATAGGTTTTACTGTGGTTACTAAGCCACCTTGACCTTGAGTGAATTCGTACTTCAAAACAAAAGGAGAAAACCTTTCAACAAAGTTGTCGACCTTCTCATAATGTTTACTCTTCATCTCTTGAGGTTTCTTTATGGAATATCCCCATGTCGAATTCATAAGCAATTTGAGTGTCATTGCAAGTTTGGGGTTTGAAGCTTTCCTAATATCATACAGTTGTTGTATGACTTTTCCAACTGTATAGTTCCTTCCTGGGAACTCACCATCTTCGTTTGGAATTCCAGTTGGAATATATTGGACGAACCTCATGTACGCAGCGTTAAGGTCGACATAGTATATCTTTTCATCTGAGTCGAACTTGTCGCAACCAATCGGACCAGTTTTTGGAAATTCAAGTGAGTCTCTTATCTTCTGAGAAACTTCTCCTGTTATCTCATAAACATCGTCGAAGCAACCTGTTTCATATAAAACCTTCTGACCTAACTCAGATGCTCTCCAATACAATTTGACGTCAATTGGATGTCTCAATGGAAGTTTGTTTATAGCATCTTGAAGTTCTTGCAACCTCATTGGAAGTTCTTCTGGTTCAGGTTGGTATCCGAACAATCCAACTCCTTGTGGAATTGTGTACTTCTTTTGTGCTATAACTTTGTCTGGAACAACTTTTGGTCTTGCTAACAGTGAAAAGTTTGTTTCGTCTTTTGGTACAAAAGTTTCTGTCAGCTTGTCATCTGGAATTGGTTCCAACAAACCTTTCTCGAAAAGAATGTTTACAGCTCTGACAATGTTGCACTTGCCTTTTCCGAACAATGGGTTTGTAAGACTTTCGTTCAACATGAAGTGGTTGTGGACAATTGCAATCTTCAACCATGGTAAGTCTTTGTCAACAACATAGTCGTCGTGTGAAGAACCTTTAGCTGTAGGTATGTTGACTCGGATATTGACATTTGCCAACGGTGCAATTTTTGCCAATTGACCTCTGAGAATGTACCTTGTCTTCACACATGACTCAAGATACTTCATCTTCTCATCTGTAACAAGACCAGAGTTCCTGAGACATGTAAGAATACAAGGTTCATTGACAATTTTTTCAATTGAATTGTAAATTCCATACCTTGTCAAGTCAATGTCAGACTTATTTATGAACGGGAAGTATCCAGCATGTTGTCTGACTGCTTGAGGGTTAGGTTGGTACCATTCGAACTTGACACTTGCAATTCCTTCAATTGCATTCAAAATGTCTGAGTCGGAGTCAACCATTTGTTCTCTCTTTGTAGTCTTGAAAGCGTCAAGAAGTTTTGCAGCTGTTTGTTCATTGCCATTTGCATAGTAAATGTGACCATCTAAATCTGTTACGGTTAGTCTGAGATTGTATCCTTTCTTATTTCCGTCTTGTATGGCAGCAAGTACACCCATGAAGCCTTCTTTGTTCTTTCCTTCGTCAAAATTTACTGTAAAGGTTCGCCCAGATGTAATTTTACTTCTAACTTCACGATACTTCTCATATGCATATCTTGTTCTTTCCATGGGAGCATGTGCGTCTTCACCCTTTCCTTTTTTCCTTCTCAAAGGATGCAATTGTTCGTCATGTTTCCAGTAGAATCTGGCAAAGCCGTCGTGTCCTTCAACTTGAGGCTCACTAACATCGAAAGGCATGTCCATAAGACGTTCTTCTTCTAACCTCTCTAGTCTGTTTGGATAATTGGCACGTGCTGTTTCCAAATCCATTTCGTAGCGAAGACCAGACAATTTGTCATAGACTTTTATGGGTCTTCCCTTCCTATATTTAAAATTCTTCGAAACTCTCCAACCATATCTTTGCAACTCTGCTTTTATTCTAGCAGATTTTCTATCGATTCTATATGGGGGCATTTTTATAAAAATAAAAAAATATGTTTTTTTTCTTTACTTTACATAACCGCCTGCTGCCATAAGTCTTTGACGCCAACCCATACCAGCTAATGAAGGTTGACTTGGTTTAGTTTGGAAACTAAACTTTGGTTTTGGTTTATCTTCAGTTTTTGGTTTTTCTTCTTCTATCGGTTTTTCGTCACTTTTCGGTTCCTCTGACTTTACCTCACTTGCAGGAACAGTTGTGTCGTCAACATCTTCATAAATATCATATGCCATTTGTTTTTGTTTTCCTTTCAACTTTTTGTGTTTGTTGTAAAGTTTAGAATATTTCGACTCTAAGTCAATGAGATGTTCTATAATGAACTGTTGGTCAGTGAAGTAAACTTTTCCATCTGTTGTCTCGAAAGCTCCTTCAGACTTCAATATTTTATTTGTGAGAGTCTGTTTCTTTTTTGAGATACTAGCCGTTCCATTTCTATGAAAAGTGACTTTGTAGTTAGGGTTTGTATTTCCAGACCTGGCACTTTCTATTATTGAATTTTTCTCTTCATCTGTAAGTTCTTTGACAGGTTTTGACAATGGTTCTGAACTTTTTGTTTGTGGTGTCAAATCTACCGTTTCAACTTCTTCGGTCATTTCATCTCAGTAAAAAATTTTAGTTTGGTTTGTTTTCAACTGGTTGTTTAGGTTTTTTAAGTCGGTCTAAAACTTCCTGAGGTATAGGAAGAACTTGACAAACACGTGGTTGTGTAACTGCTGGAAGTCGACAAATCCATCTTGAACCCATTTGTCTCAATGCTGTATTGTTCATTTCATCTCAGTAAAAAACTTTACATTCCCCACGTTTGAGGCGGTTGCGGTTGGTTGTTGTTTACCCACTGTTGTGCATGGTTATATCCTCTGTTAAAGAATCTTTCACCTTGGTCCATGTAGTGTCCTGCTTGGTTATAGTAGTCATTTGCTTTGTTATAGTAGTTTCCTGCTTCTCTTCCTACATTGTCCATCCATCCTTGAACTTTTCCTCTTGTTTCAGGATTTGGAATAAGATTTGCTGCATCTCGTGCTACCTCCCAACCTTTCTGTACAGTTTGTATAATAGGTTGCGCTTTCTCTTTCAGTATACCTAATGTACTCAAAATCTTCCTTCCAACTCCAAATACACCTCTGGCTATTGTTCCCACTGCGGGCAAAAATCTGGATGCAACTCCTGCTAATGCGCCAAATAAACCCATTTCTTATGGGTTAAAAAATGACGAATCCAAACAAGGACCCCTATGTTTCTAAGGCAACAAAGAAAGCACTCATGATAAAAATCTTTAGTTCAACACCAAATGCTTGGTTTATGGATATCTTGGAAAACATTCCGAGATATAGAGAAGATGGACCTCCATACTGGTTTATATTTGTTGGTCAAAACACAAGATACTGTGAAGCCATACCATTACAGTCCAAAAATATTTTAGATATCTTAGCAGCTTTGACAATATTCGTTGACAAATACCATCCAACAAAACTGACATCTGACTGTGAAAGTTCTTTCAAATCAGACGATATTAAAAACTATCTGCGTTCAAAAAATGTAAACCAATATTTCATTGTCGACCAAAACCATTCTGCTCTTGGTGTCATTGACAGTTGTATAAAAATCTTAAGAGACTTAAACCAACCACAAGGTGGTGAGGTAGATGAAATGTCATATGACGACAAATATAGACACTTCTCCATGGCAAAGATGAGACAAGTTTTAAATATTTACAATAACCGTAAACAAAAAGGTTTGGGAAACCACTCCCCCGAAGAAATGAAAAACAACCCTGACTTAGAGAAAGACTATATATTTAATAGTTTAGTCAAAAGAGACAAACAAGAAAGAATGCCAGGCTTCAAACTTAAGAAAGGTGACAAAGTAAAAATAGAAATACCTAAACGCGACCCATATGAAAATACTATTGACTATGACAACAATGGGAACTCGACAGGTACTCGCATTCGTGTTCGTAAAAATAGAAGAAAGTATACAAGAGAATATTATGAAGTTTTAGGCAAACATGGCAAAATGTACAGACTGCAAGCAGAAGATAAAACTACTATTGTCAGACCTCGTTTCAAACTTGTCAAAGTTCAAGGTGGTATACTTTCAAAAACAGTTCCTAACAAATATAAGACAACTCCTGACGAATATGCTAAAGAAGTTGAAAATGACGACTAAGCATTTCTATACCATGCGTAAACTGTCATGTAAGGTGGCATGTAGTCTTTACTCTGTCCCGTTGTTTCCGAATATCCTGTAATGCGATGTGTATGGCTTCCTCCTCCCTGAGTGTCATCCCAGTAACAATTTATAGCAAACTTAACGTCGTCTTTAACATCATATCCTTTACCTTTTGTCATTCCTGTCCAATCCCAATATCTATGCTTATGCCAACCTGCTTCAGCTGTAGTTAAATCTACGTAGTGACTGTGCGCAGGTAAGTTTTCACCTGAAATCGTTTTACTTCCGCCTGTTTCCTTTGAAGAGTTTGCACAATACAAAAACCTGTCGACTATTTGAGTCCAAGTTCCGAGACCAAGTACTACTTCTGGTCTGGTAGAGTTCATTGACGTATAAATAGAACCTATAGGATATAGTGTTTGAAGTATTTCTGTCTTTAATGTTTGAAGCTCTGTTTTGTCAGCTTTTTTATATAACTTTTCTTCAAGTTCATTTACGTCAGAGATGCTATGTCTATGATATTTTTGTGCGTATGTTCCTTCTGTCCATCTGAAAATATACTCTTTTGTTGCATCTACATATCCAGCTATCCATGTCGAGTCTGCTTTTGTATTCCTTAACTCTGTAACACCTTTCTCAAGCTCTTTCAACTGTTGTCCATCTTCCATTAAACCTCTGGTATGACTTGAAACCGTTTGTGTCAACATATCTACAGTTTCTTTGTCGGCTTTAAGGTCTAAACACCCTGAAACCCATCCTGTATCGGCTTTAGTTTTTAAAATCTTTGAAGTCCGTTCATGGTACCATTCAACCCTTTCTTTAATTTCATTGTCTTTTTCATCCACATATTCCTTATCTGCCTTCTTATCTAACGCACTAGCCATACGTGCTAACTCATCGTCAACATACTCTTTGTCAGCTTTGTTGTCAATATCTGCTTTCAAAAGAAGTTCATCTATAGGTTTCTCGTTTAAAGTTCTTTTTGTTGGATTTATACAAACAGTATGGTTCTTACTGTCTTGAAACAGAAACTCATCTGTCATTGGGTTTATCGTCAGTTTTAAGTTTCCTTCTTTCAATGACTCAGATATCTTAGAATAGTTTGAAAAGTTTGTTGTGTTCTTATTTAGAGCTTGCAAAATGAGTTGTCGGTTGTGTTGTATTTCTCTCATAGACGCTGTTTCTTTCGACATTTTTATTCTAGATAAAATATGCTTTCAATAGAAAAAGAAATTCAAGAGTTGCTACAACTAAACCATTAGATGAACTTTTTACGAATGTCGGTCAAAAGTTTGAGACAGAGACCGTAAAGCATGAAGGCTATCGTTTTGACTACCCACTAAGATGGTTAAGAGACCCATCCGTCACAAAAGCTATTGGCTTTCGTAGAATGAAGTTCATTTCAGAAGCCATACATGGTTTCCCATTTACGGTCGCTTTTGAAATTCGATACTATAACAAAGAGAAACGTACGTATGAGAAATTTGAAACAGGGAAAACTTTTACAAGTGAATTTGCTTGTAAACTTAGAAACAACTCTTCAAGCTTTTCAAGAAAAAATAAACGATATCTATCTCGAATATGCAAAAACAGTACAACATTGACGAAGGAGAGTACCATCTCGATATTATATATATGACAGGAAAAATGCAACTGTTAAAATCAATAGAATAGAAGACCTTGGAGAAGACGTTTATATTTCTACAAAATATAACAACTTGGCATGGTATAGATTTATGAGGATGTTAAATCAGCCTGCAGAATATCCAGTACACCCGGACTTTTATGAAGTCGAAAACCCTAATGGAACATATGAAAATGTTTTCGACTCAGATGCTATTATAGTTCATGCTTCATTTCTGGTGCACAAAACTCTTTTTTTATGCTTGGCAAATGACTTTTACGAAAAACCTACAAGCTATACGAACCACCAAGTGGAAGTATTTCAGACTTTCAAGTATGGTTTACAACAGATGGAAGAAAGAGAATAATTCCATATATACCACGCGTTTTACTTAGAACTTAGTTTCATATACAACTACTATCGAACGGTAAAAATATAATTTTAATACGGTTGAGGTGTTGGATTTGGTTGCCAACTAGACTGTGGTGCAGGTTCAGGCTGTTGTATAACAGGAGCTTGTTCTTCTGGTTCAGGGTCTTTAGGTATAATACCAACGAACTGACCTACTATTTTAATTTTTTGACTCCTGGGTCTAAGTTGAATAGGATAATTGCCGAAGTATTATAAGTGTACTAGTAGTTTTAACAGTAGCTAGGAACAAATCTAGCTAGTTGAGATAACTAAAAAAGTAACGTATTTGAAATAAGTTTCGTTGAAAGAAATTAGAATTACCGGATGATTGAAGGCATATTGGCTTTGTCTATCATTATATGGCTTATATTTCTACATAGTGTTACCAAACGATCGGGCACATCATACATATACTTAAATAACTTTTTAATAACTTGAACGTCATTTTGACAGACATCAAGTTCGAGATTAGAGACGAACTTTCCATTGTTCAGGCTACTGAGTATGAGTGTGTTCGTGGCGCAAAACTGTGAAATTTGGGCATAATGGTATGCTTATCTTTTCATTTAAAAATAACGTATTTGGAATATTTTCGCTAGTAAAAAGTTAGAATACTCGATATTAAGCATATTAGCTTTTTTATCATGATATGTATTATTATTCGTGTTATCAATAGTGTTACAGAAGCATCGGCAATCTAGTCATGACCGTAATTCCAATACAACTTTTCGTACTTCTTTATTGAATTTAAATAGAAACAATGTTTTTTATTTTAAATAAAAGAGAAATAATTCTAATGTTATAATCGTCATTATTAATTTATTCTCATTTTAATTATATTTCATCGATTTTTTATTATGAGGACGTTTTATAGTCGTCTGGAAAAGTGACAAAATTATCATTGTCGCTAAAAAATACGATTTTTCAAGCATGTTTCGGTACCTGAAATAAAGAAGAAATCAATTCCATTTATGTATATATATGGCAAACAGTCAATGATTATATGATAGCTCTTTATCTGGCTAAAAATCCTATTATTTGAAAATTCGCATTGTCGTCTAAAACCGCCAGACGACAATAAATACATCGCCTTTTATTATCGATATCAATATTCAAATGAATTCATATTATAATTAGTATCCTAGTAATAACTAGGTATTCTATCACAGTATTTCTTCAATTTATTATAATATTCAGCATTTTAGTTTCAATGCTGATTTGTTCGCCTTGCTTGTACTATAGTTACTTTATATCTTCGGCTATTATCCTATTCAACTTAGACGTAAAAAAAATTAAATAACGTATAAATATAATTTTAATTGGTAAAAGATTAAATGTTTATTCCGTATGTAATGTGATTTGATTTGGATGGTAAGATAAGTTTCGGTATAGTTTTGTTATATTGATTAAGAATTGTTGAATAAAATTCTGGAATCTTCGTCAATTTCTTTGATTCCTTCTTGAAGCGTTGAAATTTTCTTATTGACTCTCTTTTATAAACTTTTGAAAGAAACCGTAAAAATTGTGAAACATGCTTTTAATAAAAAACAATTTTGATGAACCAAATTATTATTTAAATTGAAATATATTTTTGAAATCTATGATATTGAATAAAAAAATTTATAGTGTAGATATTGAATATAGATATAGATGTTAATTTTAATATGATATTTGATAAAATTTTTTATCAAAACATACTGATAATAGGTTGACATGTAATATTGATTATTTGCCTTGTAAAATATATTTGGTCGGCAAATAACCTAATACCTCTTATTTTGAGTTCACTTCCACATTTCGTCTTACTGATACTATAAACCATCAAATCTGCTGGTGGAAGTATAAAATTTAAATGGAGCCATCTGGTGGTAATGGTTCGTTCTGGTTTAGTAACCGAAGAAATTGTGCCCAAGTAACGTTTGTCTACTTCCCAAAAATAAAAACTCTGTATCTCTTGGAGGGTTAATTTCAATCTTTTGAAATGAGAACGGTGGAGTTCATCTTGTCATATTTCTAGTTTCGATAGTATTGTTCCATTTAGTAAGAGTCCGTATTTTTTTTTGAAATTCCCAATAATATTTGTTTCATTGAGTTTGAAAGTCATTTAGAGTTTTCTCAAGACTTTTCGTCTGAACGAACTGTAAAGATTCTCATTTCGTCAAATTGTCCTATTAGACCATCAGAACCTTCATACTGCCCATGAAAATATACTGCGAACATAAATGCGTTAGTTCTTATTTGAAAACAAAACTCTTCTAAATCCTATTGCCTTTGCATCTGAAGGACTTTTGAAGCCAACGAATTGGATAGTCAAACCTGTATGCTCGGGATGAAATTTCTTCATCTGAAATAGTCCTACCAGCATTTGTAAAGATATATGTCTAACGGTTTTGTATCTGCTACTTTTGTTCTTTGTTTTTCAACCTGAAGCATTTAATATGTAAAAATATATTGTTTTAAAATGGTATGCCATTTTCATATTTCTCATCTAACAAACAAGTTTCCTTCAAACTTGAGGTTCACTCAAACTCAGCGTACATTTC
>NC_067204.1:19813945-19827256 GCF_026262505.1 Trichomonas vaginalis G3 | reverse complement strand
CCATCATTTCAAATAAAATTTAAAAAATTCACTTTTTAAAAATAATAAATTTTTTATTTCATGCAATGTTTTATTTCTGTGCCGTCTTCAAGTATGCCCAATATTTCCTTTTCGATATTACATGAACTTCGGAAAATACCTTATCTAGCTTAAAACAGGCCCATCTTTTCACCGACCATTCCCATTTCAATGAGTTTGTTGTACCCTTCTCTCGTTTCGTCATGAGTGCGTCAATGTTCTCATAGTAAACCTTGACTTTTGGATTTGACTTCGGAGAAGAATTTGTTGTAGTTGTCAAGGACTGCCTTTGCGAACTGAGGGTAAGACCAATGTTCGACAATAGGTTTTTAATGCTGGTTACTAAGCCACTTTGACCTTGAGTGAATTCGTACTTCAAAAACAAAAGGAGAAAACCTTTCAACAAAGTTGTCGACCTTCTCATAATGTTTACTCTTCATCTCTTGAAGTTTCTTAATGGAATATCCCCATGTCGAATTCATAAGCAATTTGAGTGTCATTGCAAGTTTGGGGTTTGAAGCTTTCCTAATATCATACAGTTGTTGTATGACTTTTCCAACTGTATAGTTCCTTCCCGGAAACTCACCATCTTCGTTTGGAATTCCAGTCGAATATATTGACAAACCTCATGTATGCAGCGTTAAGGTCGACATAGAATATCTTTTCATCTGAGTCGAACTTGTCGCAACCAATTGGTCCAGTTTGTGGAAATTCAAGTGAGTCTCTTATCTTCTGAGAAACTTCTCCTGTTATCTCATAAACATCGTCGAAGCAACCTGTTTCATATAAAACCTTCTGACCTAACTCAGATGCTCTCCAATACAATTTGACGTCAATTGGATGTTCTCAATGGAAGTTGGTTTATAGCATCTTTGAAGTTCTTGCAACCTCATTGGAAGTTCTTCTGGTTCAGGTTGGTATCCGAACATACCAACTCCTTGTGGAACTGTGTACTTCTTTTGTACTAGAACTTTGTCTGGAACAACTTTTGGTATTGCTAACAATGAAAAGTTTGTTTCGTCTTTTGGTACAAAAGTTTCTGTCAGCTTGTCATCTGGAATTGGTTCCAACAAACCTTTCTCGAAAAGAATGTTTACAGCTCTGACAATGTTGCACTTACTTTTACCAAAGAATGGGTGTGTAAGGACTTTCGTTCAACATGAAGTGGTTGTGGACAATTACAATCTTCAACCATGGTAAGTCTTTGTCAACAACATAGTCGTCATGTGAAGAACCTTTAGCTGTAGGTATGTTGACTCGGATATTGACATTTGCCAACGGTGCAATTTTTGCCAATTGACCTCTGAGAATGTACCTTGTCTTCACACATGACTCAAGATACTTTCATCTTCTCATCTGTAACAAGACCAGAGTTCCTGAGACATGTAAGAATACAAGGTTCATTGACAATTGTTTCAATTGAATTGTAAATTCCATACCTTGTCAAGTCAATGTCAGACTTATTTATGAACGGGAAGTATCCAGCATGTTGTCTGACTGCTTGAGGGTTAGGTTGGTACATTCGAACTTGACACTTGCAATTCCTTCAATTGCATTCAAAATGTCTGAGTCGGAGTCAACCATTTGTTCTCTCTTTGTAGTCTTGAAAGCGTCAAGAAGTTTTGCGCGCTGTTTGTTCATTGCCATGTGCATAGTAAATGTGACCATCCAAATCTGTTATGGTCAATCCGAGATTGTGTCCTTTCTTATTTCCGTCTTGAATTGCAGCAAGTACTCCCATGAAGCCTTCTTTGTTCTTTCCTTCGTCAAAGTTTACTGTAAAGGTTCGACCAGATGTAATTTGACTTCTAACTTCACGATACTTTTCATATGCATATCTTTGTTCTTTCCATGGGAGCATGTGTGTCTTCACCTTTTCCTTTTTTCCTTCTCAAGGATGCAATTGTTCGTCATGTTTCCAGTAGAATCTGGCAAAGCCGTCGTGTCCTTCAACTTGAGGTTCACTAAACATCGAAAGGCATGTCCATAAGACGTTCTTCTTCTAACCTCTCTAGTCTGTTTGATAATTTGCACGTGCTGTTTCCAAATCCATTTCGTAGCGAAGACCAGACAATTTGTCATAGACTTTTATGGGTCTTCCCTTCCTATATTTAAAATTCTTCGAAACTCTCCAACCATATCTTTGTAACTCTGCTTTTATTCTAGCAGACTTTCTATCCATTCTATATGGGGCATTTTTATAAAATAAAAAAATATTTTTTTCTTTACTTTACATAACCGCCTGCTGCCATAAGTCTTTGACGCCAACCCATACCAGCTAATGAAGGTTGACTTGGTTTAGTTTGGAAACTAAACTTGGTTTTGGTTTATCTTCAGTTTTTGGTTTTTTCTTCTTCTATCGGTTTTTCGTCACTTTTCGGTTCCTCTGACTTTACCTCACCTGCAGGAACAGTTGTGTCGTCAACATCTTCATAAATATCATATGCCATTTGTTTTTGTTTTCCTTTCAACTTTTTGTGTTTGTTGTAAAGTTTAGAATATTTCGACTCAAGTCAATGAGATGTTCTATAATGAACTGTTTGTCAGTGAAGTAAAACTTTTCCATCTGTTGTCTCGAAAGCTCCTTCCAGACTTCAATATTTTATTTGTGAGAGTCTGTTTCTTTTTTTGAGATACTAGCCGTTCCATTTCTATGAAAAGTGACTTTATAGTTAGGGTTTGTATTTCCAGACCTGGCACTTTCTATTATTGAATTTTTCTCTTCATCTGTAAGTTCTTTGACAGGTTTGACAATGGTTCTGAACTTTTTGTTTGTGGTGTCAAATCTACCGTTTCAACTTCTTCGGTCATTTCATCTCAGTAAAAAATTTTAGTTTGGTTTGTTTTCAACTGGTTGTTTAGTTTTTTAAGTCGGTCTAAAACTTCCTGAGGTATAGGAAAGAACTTTACAAACACGTGTGTAACTGCTGGAAGCCGACAAATCCATCTTGAACTCATTTGTCTCAATGCTGCATTGTTCATTTCATCTCAGTAAAAAAATTTACATTCCCCACGTTTGAGGCGGTTGAGGTTGGTTATTGTTTACCCACTGTTGTGCATGGTTATATCCTCTGTTAAAGAATCTTTCACACTTGGTCCATATAGTGTCCTGCTTGGTTATAGTAGTCATTTGCTTTGTTTATAATAGTTTCCTGCTTGTCTTCCTACATTGTCCATCCATCCTTGAACTTTTCCTCTTGTTTCAGGATTTGGAATAAGATTTGTTGCATCTCGTGCTACATCCCAACCTTTCTGTACAGTTTGTATAATAGGTTGTGCTTTCTCTTTAAGTATACCTAATGTACTCAAAATCTTCCTTCCAATTCCAAATGCACCTCTGGCTATTGTTCCCACTGCGGGCAAAAATCTGGATGCAACTCCTGCTGATGCGCCAAATAAACCCATTTCTTATAGGGTAAAAAATGACGAATCCGAACAAGGACCCCTATGTTTCTAAAGCGACAAAGAAAGCACTCATGATAAAAATCTTTAGTTCAACACCAATGCTTGGTTTATGGATATCTTGGAAAACATTCCGAGAGTTAGAACAGATGGACCTCCATACTGGTTAATATTTGTTGTCAAAACACAAGATACTGTGAAGCCATACCATTATGGTCCAAAAATATTTTAGATGTGAAAACTGCTTTGACAATATTCGTTGACAAATACATCCAACAAAACTGACATCTGACTGTGAAAGTTCTTTCAAATCAGATGATGTAAAAAACTATCTGCGTTCAAAAAAATGTAAACCAATATTTCATTGTCGACCAAAACCATTCTGCTCTTGGTGTCATTGACGTTTGTATAAAAATGTTAAGAGACTTAAACCAACCACAAGGTGGTGAAGCAAATGAAATGTCATATGACGACAAGTATAGACACTTCTCCATGGCAAAGATGAGACAAGTTTTAAATATTTACAATAACCGTAAACAAAAAGGTTTGGGAAACCACTCGCCCGAAGAAATGAAAAACAACCCTGACTTAGAAGAAAGACTATATATTTAATAATTTAGTCAAAAGAGACAAACAAGAAAGAATGCCGGGCTTCAAATTTCAGAAAGGTGACAAAGTAAAAATAGAAATACCTAAACGCGACCCATATGAAAATACTATGACTATGACAACAATGGGAACCCGACAGGTACTCACATTCGTGTTCGTAAAAATAGAAGAAAGTATACAAGAGAATATTATGAAGTTTTAGGCAAACATGGCAAAATGTACACACTGCAAGCAAGAAGATAAAACTACTATTGCCAGACCTCGTTTCAAAACTTGTCAAAGTTCAAGGTGGTAATCTTTCAAAGACAGTTCCTAACAATATATAGACAACTCCTGACGAATATGCTAAAGAAGTTGAAAATGACGACTAAGCAATTCTATACCATGCGTAAACTGTCATGTAAGGTGGCATGTATTCTTTACTTTGTCCCGTTGTTTGCGTATATCCTGAAACGAAATGTGTATGGTTTCCTTCTCCCTGAGTGTCACTCCAGTAACAATTTATAGCAACTTAACCTCGTCTTTAACATCATATCCTTTACCTTTTTGTCATTCCTGACCAATCCCAATATCTATGCTTATGCCAACCTGCTTGAGATGTACTTAAATCTATGTAGTGACTGTGTGCAGGTAAAGTTTCACCTGAAATCGTTTTACTTCCACCTGTTTCCTTTGAAGAGTTTGCACAATACAAAAACCTGTCGACTATTTGTTCCATGCACCAACACCAAACATTACTTGAGGACCTCTTGCATCCATAGATGTATAAATAGAACCTACTGGGTTCATTAAATCAAACATATGAGATAATTATAGGATTGTCTCTTTTGAACTTAAAATATAGTGCAACTATTTCAGGTTTCTTCTGGTTTGTGTCAGAATATTTTTTATAATATAATCTTATGTTTTCAGAGTAGGTAAAATCTTGACTATAATATTTATTTCTGTCATCTGTATAATAATATACTATTCTCGTTTTTTCTATTGCATTATATCTTTTATATCTATAATAATCTAAATATAATGTTAGCTTTTGTTCATCTACATGTGGTGTTCTGTCGTCATCTCCATAGTCATAATAATGTGGTGCCGGAGCTGGGTCAGGCAATGTCATATCTGCATTTCATAAACTCTTAAATATTTCTTTTGTTCGTCTCCATATAAGTTTAAGTAGCAGTTGTTGTCTAATGGAACTTTAACTTGTGTACCATCATTCTTTTATAGCTTACATACATTTCATTGTTATTTTTCGGAATGAGTTTATGCCGTGTACCATTTTTAAGGACTGTACCAACTGCCATCTAAAATATTTATTTTCTTCATTGACAGAAAAGTCACCAACAATAGTTTCAATATTTTTTTGTTCCTATCAAACTTTGGTATATTTCATTGACATATGTTTTATCTGCTTTCTTTTCAAGGCTAACGTTTAAGTCTGTTATTTCAGAAGATGTATGTGTATGTCCAACGTCACTTTTCCTGTTTAAGGTTTCTTGTAAGTTTGTAATATTTGCAATGGTATGTGTATGTCCAACGTCACTTTTCCTGTTTAAGGTTTCTTGTAAGTTTGTAATATCAGATATAGAATGTGTATGAGTCTTATCTGCTTTTGTCTCTAATGTTTCCTTAAGACTTGGTATTTGGTTAATATAATGTATATGAGTCTTTTTAGAATATTCGTTTTCAGCTCTTGTCACTTCACTTGACATTTTATTGTCAACATATGTTTTGTCTGCTAGTTCAGGATGAGTATGTTCTTTTGTTGCATAAGCATTGTTAGCTCTTTCTTCTTCTTTTGCTATTGCATCGTCTACATATTCTTTGTCAGCTTTGTTGTCACATCTGCCTTCAAAAGAAGTTCATTTATAGGTTTCTCGTTTAAAGTTCCTTTTGTTGGATTTATACAGACAGTATGGTTCTTATTGTCTTGAAACAGAAACTCATCTGTCATTGGGTTTATTGTCAGTTTTAAGTCACCCCCTTTCAATGACTCAGATATCTTAGAATAGTTTGAAAAGTTGTTGTGTTCTTATTTAGAGCTTGCATAATGAGTTGTCGGTTGTGTTGTATTTCTCTCATAGACGCTGTTTCATTTGACATTTTTATTATAGATAAAATATGCTTCCAATAGAAAAAGAAAATTCTAGAGTTGCTACAACTAAACCATTAGATGAACTTTTTACTAATGTCGGTCAAAAGTTTGAGACAGATACCGTAAAGCATGAAGGCTATCGTTTTGACTACCCATTAAGATGGTTAAGAGACCCATCCGTCACAAAAGCTATTGGCTTTCGTAGAATGAAGTTCATTTCAGAAGCCATACATGGTTTCCCATTTACGGTCGGTTTTGAAGTTCGATACTATAACAAAGAAAAACGTATGTATGAGAAATTTGAACAGGGAAAACTTTTACAAGTTAGTTTGCTTATAAATTTAGAAACAACTCTTCAAGCTTTTCAAGAAAAAATAATCGATATCTATATTGAATATGCAAACCAGTTTAACATTGACGAAGGAGAATACCATCTCGATATTATTTATGACAGGAAAAATGCAACTGTTAAAATCAATAAAATAGAAGACCTTGGAGAAAACGTTTATATTTCTACAAAATATAACAACTTGGCATGGTATAGATTTATGAGGATGTTAAATCAGCCTGCAGCATATCCAGTACACCCGGACTATTATGAAGTCGAAAACCCTAATGGAACATATGAAAATATTTTCGACCAAGATGCTATTATTGTTCATGCTTCATTTTCTGGCGCCCAAAACTCTTTCTTATGCTTGGCAAATGACTTTTACGAAAAACCTACAAAGTTATACGAACCACCAAGTGGAAGTATTTCAGACTTTCAAGTATGGTTTACTACAGATGGAAGAAAAAGAATAATTCCATTATACCATGCGTTTTACTTAGAACTTAGTTTCATATACAACTACTATCGAACGATAAAAATATAATTTTTTAATACGGTTGAGGTGTTGGATTTGGTTGCCAACTAGACTGTGGTGCAGGTTCAGGCTGTTGTATAACAGGAGCTTGTTCTTCTGGTTCAGGGTCTTTAGGTATAATACCAACGAACTGACCTACTCTTTTACCAATATTTTTGACACCGTTCCATACTCCTCTTCCGACAGATTTTATTCCATTCCATATACCTCTTCCAACATTTCGAAAGAAGTTTCCTATCTTACTGAAGAAACCCATTTTACTATATGTAAAAATCTAATGTCCGCCTAGTCTCTTACGTTTCCTGTTGAGTTCCATAGCATTCTTTAACTGGAGCTCATACATTCTGTTTCTCCTCTGGTAGAAAACATATTCTGGGTCAACTCCTGTGTTCGCGTCATCTGCATAAAGTTGTTTATATCCCACTTCAGGGTTTGTATAAAACTCTTTCCATCTCATATTTGCATACCATGGTGGCAAACCTAACGCAGCGTCATTTGACATGGCAGTTTGCATTTGTACATCTGTTGGCACTTGACCATAGTTTGCCATTGCAGTTTGTATTCTAACTTCATTTGGATATTCTCTGGGTTTGGTTGTCCAGGTTGCTGTGCATTCGCTAAGTTCTGTGCGTCCATTTAATATTAGATAAAAATATCTCTTACGAGTACATATGCTGAACATTTGCAGGCATTGGTTCATCTTCATATTCTCTGTACTTTTCTGCCACGTCAAATAAATAAATGACACAATGGAAAAAACCTAAAACAAGTAGTCCTATTTCAAACCACATTTACTTACTAATAAAATTTCTTTATTGTGACACTTTCTCCGGTTTATAGGACTTCTCTCATATTCTATCTTGTCATATATAAACTCATAGTCATGTATGTCCTCTAACCATCTCATAACGGTTTCCAAACCACTTTTATCGGATGTAAAGTAAAAGCATGGATGGTTATGTATAACGTCTAAAGTTTCTAAAGAGTCTCTCAAAGTCCAGTCTACTTGGTATTGAAAATCCCATGTGTTATAGAACGGCGGGTCCACTATAAAGAAAACATTTTCCTTGTCTTTATATTTTTCATACAACTCTGTCCAATGACATCTCACAAACTCTATACCCTCAATATATTTTTCTATGTTCTCTTTGAAAACATTTGTATAGTTAAGATATAAAACTTTTGACATAAGTGTTTCAATGTCATGAACTCTTATAGCACCACTATATAATAGTCTAGCAGATATACTATTCCAGTCTATATATTCTGCTTTTTTCAAAACCTCTCTCACAATATTTTTCTTATCTAATGGTATACGTTCCATCTTACCTATAGGTATCTTTTCTTTTAACTCTTTCAATATATTGTTTGTGTCTGGTATATGTTTGAGACGGTCCATATAGTTGTCGAAGTCATTGCATATAATCTTTGAGTCAGGAAATACGGTATGACATAAATGGGATATATAGAAACTTCCACCGAACAAATCTACAAATGTTAGACCATTCGGTAGTTTCTTAAGTTCTCTCAATATAATATCTTTACATCTACTCTTATTTCCAAAGAACAGTATCATAAGACAAATTACGGAAAGTGAACTCAAACAAAAAGTGACACAATGCATTTGCCAACCAAATAACTTTACAAAGCAAAAACTTAAATTACTTGTCAAGCTTACTATTCTTATTTTAACAATTAAAAAATTAAATTTTATTTTTTATTTAAAAAAATCATCTTATATCATCTGATATATATATATAACAGCATTAATATTTCAATGATTCACAAATCAACTTTTTCATTATTTTAAATAATTATAGAATATACATTATGAATATATACCTCTTACCCTTCCATTCCCTCTCTGACAGCGGGAAACTTTGTCTGAATGTTAAACTATTCAGACAAAGTTTCCCGCTGTTTGCGAAGGAATTGTTGGCTATGATGTACTGATTCATGATCAGTACATCATAGCCAACAATTCCTTATACAAAGTTCAAAAACTTGGGTGCAATCAGTTCTGATTGCACCCAAGTTTTTGAACTTTCTCGAGGGAATGAAAGGGTAAGAGGTATACATTATGAATATATACCTCTTACCCTTCCATTCCCTCTCTGACAGCGGGAAACTTTGTCTGAATGTTAAACTATTCAGACAAAGTTTCCCGCTGTTTGCGAAGGAATTGTTGGCTATGATGTACTGATTCATGATCAGTACATCATAGCCAACAATTCCTTATACAAAGTTCAAAAACTTGGGTGCAATCAGTTCTGATTGCACCCAAGTTTTTGAACTTTCTCGAGGGAATGAAAGGGTAAGAGGTATACATTATGAATATATACCTCTTACCCTTCCATTCCCTCTCTGACAGCGGGAAACTTTGTCTGAATGTTAAACTATTCAGACAAAGTTTCCCGTTGTTTGCGAAGGAATTGTTGGCTATGATGTACTGATTCATGATCAGTACATCATAGCCAACAATTCCTTATACAAAGTTCAAAAACTTGGGTGCAATCAGAACTGATTGCACCCAAGTTTTTGAACTTTCTCGAGGGAATGAAAGGTAAGAGATATCCATTTCCTTTCACCTTCGTTCTCAATAATTAACTTATAAATTTTTTAAAGCAAAAAAAGTCTGATTTTTTTTGACAAGTAAATATATAGGGAATTTATCCGACCAAACAAGTGTCACTTTTTCGGTTCACCTCACTTTCCGTAACTCGTCTTACAACAACAGTAACGGTGGTTTTGTAAAATTCATTTATATATAATAATAAAAATGTTTTTACCCGAAAAGTGACAGAAAAGTGACAAATATGAAAACATATATAATTTGTGAAAAGTGACACATTATATAATGTTTTCGACCCAGAAGACTAACAATTTTTCGAATAAAAACTTCATTTATACTAAACATCTTCGGGGCTAGAGGGCGCAATGCGCCTGGAAGCCCTCCGAATATAAACTTCATTTATACTAAACATCTTCAGGGCTAGAGGGCGCAACGCGCCTGGAAGCCCCACTACCTTTTTTTTGATTATATGTCCAAATCGAACAAATTGTGAATTTTTACTTTTGAATGGTATTCAAATTTACCCTCTCCTAAGAAAATGCCCCAACAATACCCTGCATTTCCAGGTATTACCGTTTAAGGTTATTTTTGTATAGAAAAAATGCAATTTTAGGATGATTGAAGTATTATTATAAAAAAATAACAATCAAATATTAATTTATACAACAGTACTATATATCCCTTACATTTTTGAGGCAAATGGAGATGGTGACGGCGTCGAAATTGCATAATTTCAAATCTCCTTATCTCAACGAATAATAGAGGGATGGGACTGAAATTAGGCAATTTTAATAGGTATGAGGTATCGAACATTTTCGCTGATGAAAAATTGAAAAAGCTGAATTCAGCTTTCTAATCATACCTTATATATGAGGAATCATATCAAAATACTGATATGTTATTACTTATGGGGCCGCCTGAATGTTCTCACAATTTGTTTGTATAGATATAAAAATAATTATATTAAATTTAAATTAAGTCTTTTATTCCTAAAATGAATACTTTTTGACATTTTTAGAACTTTTATATTATGAAGTGAATAATCCCAATTGTAGAAATGATAAGGATAAGAAATTGATTACGAAAACAATAGTATTTCAAAGTTCGATGATGTTTAATGTATTTACATAGATATAAATAAACGAAAGATACATTTTAATTCGAATAAATTGTATTTTCGATTTCAATCTTTTGCAAGGAAAAGGCTGATGCGCATATATTTACTAAAAGAATGGAGTATTAATGATAAAATCAACAAATCCTGCATTTATTTTGAGAAATATTCATTTTTTAAAATTTTGACGCTTTCAAGGTCTTGTTCTGGTTCGAATTCGTGAAAAATGAGTATTTTCAAAATTTGATAAATGATATAGTATCATCATCCAAATAGAATGCATCTATTTTACTTTTTATTGATTCATTTCTATTTTATTGGGATAATCAGATTTTCCTTTGAGTGTGAATAATATACTTTTGTCACATCATCAAATCATACAATATGTTCTGAATTTATTTTCGCTATTTATTTTCAATCTAATCTATTCTAATAGTCGTTTTCATGCGTTCGAAGTTTCAACAAAAAAGTCTATGAATACTCAAAATTTATGATTTTTATATCATTAAATACTATTTTTAGTGGAGAATAAAACATATTTTAACGTCAGCCAGAAATTACCGTTTTATTAAAATTTTTGATTTTGAGCAAAAATTTTATCATAATTACACTCTCTATCATAAAAATGCTATCCAATAAAAATCAAAAATTTCAACTTGCAATCAAATCATATTAAATCTCATATCTCATATTTCCATACAAAGTACAAAATCATAAAATTCAACATTTTATCTATCATATACTCGTTTAAAAAGCTTTGAAAATGTCTATATATGTCGAGATATAGAAGCTTTTTTAGATGGTGTGAAAAAAGTGACGGTAATTCCTGGAAATGGAGGGTATTATTTTTTACAGCAGAGTCTCAAAATGATATATGTGCATTATCTCATATAGAATTTTATATTTCATTTTATTATTCTAGTTTAAACATAACAGAGGAGTCAGAAAACAGACTTTTGTTTGGAATTGTAAACTTCAGAATTTCACCCCTGAAGCTAGTACAAATCCCCTCAATATTTCCGATAGAATTAAAACAGTACATATCATATAATTAATTATATATATTTGGCCGAAGGTGGGGTGCTTGCCCTTCGGGCAAGCACCCCACCTGAGGCCCGAAATTATAGTTGATCAAATATGATTTTTTGGCCTAAAGGAATGTAGTAAATATATATATTCGCACTACAGATCACCAAACTTTATTCAACTCAATCGAACAAAAAATCAGGGCGCGTAAAGGGTTGGCGTCCTAAGGCGTCCTGATGTAAACTATTCAATTTTTGAGAAGTTTACACCATAATTGAATAGTTTATGGCATCCTGAGAGGAGATTTCAATGGGGTATGGCGTCCTAAAAAAATAGAAGAAAATGATTTTTTCTCGATTTTTCTAGAAATTGAATTTTTTTAAAAAAGAAAAAAATCAAAACGTATACATTCAAGAAAGACTATAAATGAAGATTTTTCTATTTTTTTTCATTCTAAAACATCTTTTTTTGGATAATTTTTTTTAATAAATATGTAAGAAAGATTGAAGAAAAAGTAAATTTACTTTAAGAAAATTCGTTTTACATGATGTAAGACCCATAACAACTATAAATATTCAATTATTTAAAATAAAAAAAAGAAAACAGATTAAATGTATTCACATCAAAATCCATTGACCTAAGGATGTTAAGTTTCTGTTTTTAAAAGTTGATATTTTTTTTAATTTTAAGAAAATTAATAGCATGTTATTAGACAATAGGAGTGTAATGATATTGACTAAACAGAAATGAGAGAATAGAGATATAATTTTGATAAGCAATATTGCGAACAAATTCTGAAGTAAAATCGCGATCAATAATTGAAAATTACGATCATGTACTGAAAAATGACGATCGAATTGAATGAATAGAATTATATCTAAGAAAAAATAAATTGTATTTAGAAGATGAACAAAGAAAGGTGTATGCTAAAAATCATTTAACAATAAATGGAAATAAAACGAAATTGTTAAAAGAAAAAAATGAAAATTGTTAAATAATATATTATTTTTAGTCATAAGAATAAAAATATAGTAGTTATAAAAGGAATTAGACTTCCTATATCAATTCTTTTTCTCTGTAGATGTGGAACGTTTGCTTTTCGATCTCTTTCGATGAACTTGAAAATATAAGTTATTATCGCTGAGAATCCTTTCCGAAATAGGAGCTTTACGTTTAGGAGGATTGTCGATGAATTTTTGTTTTTTTGTTTGATTTTGTTGTTATGGAAGATTTTTTCTTATTTTTTTCAGAATTTTGCTTGCTATTAACTGAAACTTGTTTTGACGGCCCAACAATAGCATTTGTAGTAGGAAGAATTCCCAATAACGAGCGCATTTTCGATAATTGTTTTTCAATATGATCAAGAAGGTCCAGCTTATGTTCTAGATTACTGAATGAAAAAGAGAAAAATACTTATGCATTATTTAATAAAACATTAAATCACCAGATTTTAATTCATCCACTCCAATTTCAAACTAATTTTGAGCAAGCCGATACAAATCAAGGTTCAGATGCCTTCCAATTCGCCTCCGAAAATTCAAATTATTGCAGACTCTACAGATTTAGAACCAGAAAAATCAAAACCATCCTTCTACAAATCAAATGGCTAGTC
>NC_067204.1:19742872-19813845 GCF_026262505.1 Trichomonas vaginalis G3 | reverse complement strand
TATAGCTGGTCTTCAAATATTTTTATGACGTTGCGGGAAAACTATACTTTAAGCTTCCAACGTTTCAGCCTCCTTTCATCAACGTTATATTCTTGTCAAGACATTTAATAACACTCACGAGCCACACTAATGTCGGGTTCTATTTCTTTGAATGTTTATATTCGTCGTCCTCTGTCAAAAGTTTCAATAGTTCTTTTCAAAACTTCAGTGAGTGCATATGACAATGATCACTTTTACAGGGTGCTGAATTCGACCAAGTTTAACATTATACTTAAAGCCTGACAAATCGTTCGTCCCTGAGTTTTGAAGTTTTGTCTTTCAGTTGTGGTAGTCGTTTCGAATGATCAGCCAAAAGAACTTAAAGCTCTCTGCTAAACTTCAGGATATTAGTTTGTTTCTTTTACAGGAACAATTTGTCATACTACCATTTTCGTCTTCGTATGGTTCCCCCACTTCAACATACTCTGTCTTTGACATGACAACAACACTTTGACTGTTGCTGTTTGACCGTTAGGTGAATTTAACTTCACATCTGCCCACCGCCATTTAAACCTTTTGAACACTCACGCTTCTATTTTTAGGAAATGACTTTTACTTTAGAATTAAAAATATGGACGTATTCGATTTCTCCCGCACTTTGAATTAAGCAGAACAAAGTTGTACACACACAAACAATACATCAGATACATTGACAGAATAAGTTTTTTTTACACAAACAATCCGCTAAATGTTATAGAATTGAGCAGTGGCTTTGTAACCTATAATATTTCATAAAGCCAAAGAAAGTTGGTTATAACTGAACATGCGGAAAGTTCTTGAAGCGAGACAAAAATATAACTTCAAAACTTACAGAGTATTTCTAAAGGTAAGTTTATCTTACAATATTATGTCAAAACTGGCGTACTGTCAATATTTGACGCGAGAGAACTCAGTCAAGAACAACTTACTGACCCTGCTGCCAAATCTGCTCGATGGAAAGCTGTCGTTATGCCAATCTGGAAGGAGCCCCAAGCAGGTTTCATCGAACGAATCTTCAAAAGAGATCTTCCGTGAAAAGTGCTATTGGCTTTTGTAAACTTCTTTGCTTCATTCATCTGGACCGTCTCTGTCACAGTATATTGTATTTGTACAGTACAACAGTTTGAATAATACCACCCATAAACTTCTGAGCAGCCAAATGAATGCCAAGCAAAAGTTTTGTAACGTTTCTCCAGTTTGTATATGAGTTTTTTGACCCTTCCTGTATGAAGTCATACTCACATATGGCATAATAGAACTTTGCATTTCAGGGTTATAGGTTGCTTGTGAAGTGTTGTTAAAGTTCATAGACTTAATGTGAAGTTGTCATTGACCTCATATCCTCAACTGTTAGAATTATTTCTTCTCTGGATAATATTTGCACAATCTATGTTTATATATATTTAATACCGGGGTTGTAGAAACAAGAATAGTCATTTATAGTTCGTCGCGACACCAGTACACAACATAGTGATCTGGATGTTTCATTGCAGTTGTTAAAGCAATATCTGTTCTTGCACCTGGCGTCGAGCACTTGTGGTTCCAAACTGCACCGAAAGTCTTTTTGACAGATATTGATGTGTATATGGAACATAGTGGAAACTGAATATATTTGGCAGCTAAAGCATTTTGAAATATCTCAACATCATAGACTGCAGTCTGCTTTCTATTCTCTTGCATTCACTCCAGAATTTTCGCATGGAAACTTAACTGCGGGTCCAGCAGTTCAGCAGCATTGAAATAATAGTTTACTTCATTGTTGAAGTTTGAAAACAAAGTCATGAAGTCAAACTTTGTCTTTGCAAAAGGTCACATAACTTTGCTCCACCAGCTTATCTTAAGAGTGAATGGGTTTGTTGTTGTGCAATGACTAATTTATTTTTGCTTGGAAGTAAGTTCATTTAGAAATTTTCCTGCCAGTTGCAAGTATCTTAAAAACTGAGTCATGGAGGAAAATGACAAAGGCAACTCTAATGTTTCAGTTTTTTTACTTGTTACTGCTGCCTGCAGTTTGTCCAGAAAGGTTAACAAATACTCCGTGGAACGTTAGGTCAAGTCTTCTTATTTCTCAATATTTGCATACTGGGTCTGTTTGTTCTCTAGCCTGTGGTGTACTGAGTTTCTCAAGCGAAACCATTCATAGTGGCCCATCGTTACTGTTTGAACTAAGATCAGAGTTAGAATATATCTTATATCCCATGAAAACTTCATGGAGCATGATTGTATCCGACATAGAAAATCCATTGCAGACCTTTCTTGTCAGACAAACTTGGCAGGTAAGGTTCATTTCAATGTCTTTTGTTCCACGTATAAGAATGAGTTGTCAAGTAGAGATAATGTTGAAACCTGTCGCCGAAGCCAATATCTACTGTTGCTTGAAAGAACCTTCTCAGAACGCACCTACATTCCATAAAGAACAGCAGTTGTATATTCGTAAGTCCAAGAGACTATTTCTGACCTTCGTAATGGCATTCGGCACCCCCTGCCCGTCGCATTCTTATACATTCGGAAAACATTTCGCTTTCATGGCCATTCAGAAACTGTTGCGTATATTCTGAGCAGCGTACATTCATATGGTAAAAATATAGAATAGTTGGATATGTGTCATAATAGAACCCACCGGACAAGCTTTTACTTTCTCCTGGCTGTAGTTTTAACTCTTCTTTTTCCTATCATTGCCACTAACTTTCACTAGATGAAGTTTACTTCTCACTACTTTCACTGTTTGTTCTACTTCTTCTCTTTGGTGTCGCTTTGGTAACTTGCCCTCCTGCTTCAAGTTGTTGCCATCTTGCCTGCATGTTCACCTAGTATGTGTAATTTCCCATGTGCCTTTTTGCTTTGGCCTGGTCGGCCCCGCGTCATCCAGGTACCTATATCCTAAAAGATTTTGTCATAGTTTGTATTTGACGTCTTCGCGTATTGTTTGCATGACTCTTTCCTGAGGTTCCGGTTCAAGCTCTTCAAAACAGAGCTTGTCCATATGGAATAAGCTCGTTTCCAAATATATGTTTTTGTAGCCATTCGGTTTTCTTTCCAGTTACAAATAATATTTTGTGAATGGGAAACTTTTACCCATATTTCAGTCTTGCTCATTTATTTCTGCTATTCTATTGACTGTACTGTCATATCTTAGAGTTATATTATATGTTCTTCCTATCTTATATCTTTTTGTATTGAAGTCCTTCGGTTTCTGAACGATGTAAAGTAAGCCTTCACTGCAACGTTCCGTATCGAATGAACCATATGTTATGAAGTTATATCCAACAACTGGGTCTAACCATAACAAAACTATTGGTATAAGACTTTTGTCGATGAGATATGCTGCAGTTCCATAGAATCTTACCGATATCATAAGCTCAGGATTTCTTGTCAAAATTTTCTGAGTAGAAGCAATTCTAACCCAGTCCTTCGGTCTCTTTCCAGATGGAGAGAAAATGTCTGACAAAGAATATTTGTTGTATTTCTTTGAGTATCTTACGTTTAAATCACCTATTCTAACCAATTTGGTGTCATTGTCTATCTTTCTAACTGTTTCAAACTCAATGTTTGTCATATCTGTTCTTACATACAAAATAAAAAAAAATATTTTATAAAAAACTAACTTTATTTTTTCTATCTTAAGGAAATTCATGATTTTCATACGGAATCCCTTTCTCTCGGTTTTCCGAGGGAAGCAATCTTATGCCATTTTACTCATGAAATTTGTTGCTGAATTCAATAAAAATAATGTTTAGGTGAAGAGGTGAGATTTCACCTCTTTTTTCACCTCATTTTTCACCTCATGAATTTTCATGATTTCATCGTAAATGTTTTGTCAAAACTTCTTCGTAATGAGCGTAAATGACCCAAAAATAATGTTTAGGTGAAGAGGTGAGATTTCACCTCTTTTTTCACCTCATTTTTCACCTCATGAATTTTCATGATTTCATCGTAAATGTTTTGTCAAAACTTCTTCGTAATGAGCGTAAATGACCCAAAAATATATTTTAGGTGAAGAGGTGAGATTTCACCTCTTTTTTCACCTGTTTTTTCACCTCAGTTATTTTATAAGCGTTTCACATGGTAAACGTTATTTTTTAAATTTTGTGAAAACTCAACGGTTTGACACAAGCCCTAAAAATTATTTTACTCAGAATTTTGTTGCTGAATTCAATAAAAATATATTTTAGGTGAAGAGGTGAGATTTCACCTCTTTTTTCACCTGTTATTTTATAAGCGTTTTACATGAATTGTATGATGTATATTTGAAATCCTAAACAATTTCGTAGCTTCTATTTCTTCTGTCAGTACATCGAATGTTTTAACGATACCGAAAGTTTCTTTATACTTCTTCTTGACGTCAGATAGAAGGAAATCTTCTGCTGTTGGATAGTTTTTGTTCAGAAATTCTAACATGTCCATTTTATCTTCTGCTGGCTTTTCTGCTTCTTTCTTTAAGTCTGCATAGTCGTTTCGCATTCTTTCTATCTCTTTGACGGAGTAGTTATATTTCCTAATTGCTGCTTTACATTTAGAACATTGCGGGTTCATTTTTGCGTTATATTCTGAAACCTTACCTGCTAAAACAACTAAGGCGTCAATTGCTCTCTTCATCTCGAACATAGCGGGTCTTATTTGTTCGTTCCATACCTTACCCCTACTATCTTTATCTCTTATTTCCCAAACACATTTTGCAACTAATGAAACAAAGTTGTCGTAGGTCTTAAATTCTTCGGATTTGTAAAGGTCAGAGATGTTCTTATATAACATGTCGCAATCTTTGTCCATAACTTTATGGTTGCAATGAAAACCAAGGAATTCATAATTTACCTTTCGTATGAACTTCTTTATTTCTACCGAGTCAGTTGCTTTGACTTCAATTTCGTCAAATTCAGGAATAGTGAGTTTTTGTTGTTGGATTTCAGGCAATTTGGGTAAATGGTCAATAATGTCCTGCATTTCATAAAGATACTGTTCATTTGTTTCATTTTTCGCACTACAGTCTAAATTACTTGTTAACAATTCCTGCTTTATCTTCTGGATTTTTGTTTCAAAAGTATATGAAGAAGGAATGAAGCTTTTCATCTCTACCAACATAGATGTTGGATTCATAACTAACGAGTTTGGTGCTGTAGTTGTTTGAACTGTTGTTGTGCCGATTGTTGAAATCATATTTTTTATACAAAATAAAAAAATAAATAAAATAAAAAATAAAACTAACTTTATTTTTTATTTCGGGAAAATAACTGAGGTGAAAAAAGAGGTGAAAAAAGAGGTGAAATCTCACCTCTTCACCTAAACATTATTTTTTGGTCATTTACGCTCATTACGATGAAATCATGACAAAACATTTACGAAGAAGTTTTGACAAAACATTAATATATAAAATTCATGAAAATTCATGAGGGTGAAAAAACAGGTGAAAAAAGAGGTTAGATCTAACCACTTCACCTAAACATTATTTTTTGGTCATTTACGCTCATTACGATGAAATCATGACAAAACATTTACGAAGAAGTTTTGACAAAACATTAATATATAAAATTCATGAAAATTCATGAGGTGAAAAAAGAGGTGAAAAAAGAGGTGAAATCTCACCTCTTCACCTAAACATTATTTTTGTCTGATTTACGCTCATTACGATGAAATCATGACAAAACATTTACGAAGAAGTTTTGACAAAACATTTACGAAGAAATTCATGAAAATTCATGAGGTGAAAAAAGAGGTGAAAAAACAGGTGAAATCTCACCTCTTCACCTAAACATTATTTTTGCTGAATTCAGCAACAAAATGAACGAGGTCAGGATGTATGTAAATACCTTTGAATTCATTCATAACACCCTTTGTAAGCTCATAAAATGCTTGTTTTGAGGTCGAGCCACTTTTGGCTCCACCGTATTCTTTCAACCAAAACTCAAGAATTTCCCGCATGAATTTTGTATAAAAAGCAACCGTCTGAATTCCGGCGGTTGCTATATTCTTCACAAAATGCCTTATAATACTCTTCCCAGGACTTATTTTCCAACAACTTTCTAAAGTCTTTCCTAAACTGACTGACTGACTGACGGCACAAAGTGGCTTAACGAAAACATTAATATATAAAATTCGTGAAAATTCATGAAAATTCAAGAGGGTGAAAAAACAGGTGAAAAAAGAGGTGAAATCTCACCTCTTCACCTAAACATTATTTTTACTGAATTTAGCAACAACTTTCTCTCAATTGGAGCTGTGGCATACTCTTTGCGTAAACGGTTCAGACCTTCTTCGAACTCTTGGTCTCTCTTCGATTTGGATTGAGGTGGAAATTGCTGGAACAACCAAGGGTTGGAGCTGTAGCATACTCTTTGCGTAAGCGGTTCAGACCTTCTTCGATTTGTATTGGAATTGGTAGTAATTTGGATTGAGATTGGAATTGCTGGAACTGAGGTTGCTGAGGAGACTGTTGTGGTTCTTCTGGATTGAGATTGGACTCGGTTGGTGGGACGTGGGACATTCGTTGGTGGCTTAACCATCGGACCACAACGATAAAAATCTCTGCTACTAGCAGTACTGCTACTGACAGTAGCAGTACTTTTTCTGACAGTAGCAGTACTTTTACTGACAGTAGCAGTACTTTTTCTGACAGTAGCAGTACTTTATCGTCGAAAACCCTCTCAAATTTTCCTTTTTACTGCTCCTAGCAGTACTTTTACTGCTCCTAGCAGTACTGCTACTGACAGTAGCAGTACTTTTTCTGACAGTAGCAGTACTTTTTCTGACAGTAGCAGTACTTTTTCTGACAGTAGCAGTACTTTTACTGACAGTAGCAATGGACAACATCGAGCCATTAGATGAGGCAATTTACCTAATTGAAATTAACGAGCTTGTTAAAGACTTCCTCAGGCAGAATGTAAAAGGCAAGCTTGTTAACTGTTGGATAACGGGAAGGGCTGCCTTGAATCTCGAGACTTCGACTGGAATTCCAATTCAAATACCAGACGGGACAGCCTACGACGACATAAAGGACGCCAAAAGAGAAGCTCTTGTTAAGTTCCTAAACAAACGTCCTTGGATACAACTTCCAAACAGAGAGAGTCCAATTCCACGAATTATACAAATTCTCAGAGCACTGTTCCACTTCTCGGGTCAACCATTCTACATAACTACAGAAGGCGACATTCAGCCAGTTCAGTAAACCTTAACGTTTAACTTCACTTTTTTATGTTTTTTGTGAAAGTGTCAAAAATAAATTGTTTTCATGAGTTTTCTACGATGTTAGAAAAAATGTTATTTTCTAATATCTTCACCTAAATTATATTTTTCAATACTTTTTCAGCACTTTTCCGTAGTTATATATGAAAGACAATTCGAGATAAAAGTCATAGTACAATGGAATAATATGTTGCACACCATTTGTTGTGAACCAAACTTGAAAGTCAGAGAAACTGTTACTAGATGGTTCGTAGAATTTAGAAGCAAAGTCATAAAAGTCCTTACCAATACATAGAAAACTATTGTTGCTTGAACTGAAACTTGCATGACACATAACATTTTGAGGGTCAAACACGTTTCTATAAACCATCAAATCTGCTGGTGGAAGTATAAATTGAAATGGACCATCTGGTGGTAATGGTTCGTTCTGGTTTAGTAACCGAAGAAATTGTGCCCAAGAACGTTTGTCTACTTCCCAAAATAAAAACTGTGTATCTCTTGGAGGGTTAATTTCAATCTTTTGAAATGAAACGGTGGAGTTCATCTTGTCATATTCTAGTTTCAGATAGTATGTTCCATTTAGTAAAGAGTCGTATTTTTCTTGAAATTCCCAATAATATTTGTTCATTTGAGTTTGAAAGTCATTTAGAGTTTTCTCAAGACTTTCGTCTGAACGAACTGTAAAGATTCTCATTTCGTCAAATTTGTCTATTAGACCATCAGGACCTTTATACTGCCCATGAAAATATACTGCGAACATAAATGCGTTAGTTCTATTTGAAAACAAAACTCTTCTAAATCCTATTGCCTTTGCATCTGAAGGACTTTGAAGCCAACGAATTGGATAGTCAAACCTGTATGCTCGGGATGAAATTTCTTCATCTGAAATAGTCCTACCAGCATTTGTAAAGATATAGTCTAACGGTTTTGTATCTGCTACTTTTGTTCTTTGTTTTTCAACCCGAAGCATTTAATATATGTAAAATATATTGTTTTAAAATGGTATGCCATATAGCTTCTTGAATTTGTTAAGATGTATTTGAACGTATTTTCCATCTGTATCTCTAGTGTTTACATAAGCATAGCCCGCCTTAGTAAAATATACTTGTAATTTCCTATAGTTTACGCCGGTATAAAAGTAGAAAGAGTCTTGTTCTTCGCTATAGTAGTAAAACTCAAACGTATGCTTGCCATAGTCTGTAATTTCAATTGTTTCATCTTCTAGTTCGTCGACAAATTCGTATACAATATCTCCAAATTTGCCTTTGTTCTTATTGTTTTCAGAATAAGTGACCCAACGTAAGTTTTCAAGTCTATTGTCGTTTCTTATATGGTTTATATGGTCTACAAAAGGTAAATTGTTAGGATTCAGTATAAAATGAGTTGCAATGACAACATGTTTAAGATAGTGTTTTCCACCCATCTTCATATCAACATATCCGTTATTTCGCTCCCATTCGCTTAAAACTCCTTTTGTCTTTTTGTTTCTGACTTCAAATGACTCACAACAGTGAATTTCATATTTCTCATCTAACAAACAAGTTTCCCAACGGTCTTCTCCAACAAACTCAGCGTACATTTCAAATAAAATAAAAAAATGTCACTTTTTTAAAAATAAATTTTTACTTCATGCAATGTTTAACACATCGAAAGGCATGTCCATAAGACGTTCTTCTTCTAACCTCTCTAGTCTGTTTGGATAATTGGCGCGCGCTGTTTCTAAGTCCATTTCGTAGCGAAGACCAGACAATTTGTCATAGACTTTTATGGGTCTTCCCTTCCTATATTTAAAATTCTTCGAAACTCTCCAACCATATCTTTGCAACTCTGCTTTTATTCTAGCAGATTTTCTATCCATTCTATATGGGGGCATTTTTATAAAAATAAAAAAATGTTTTTTTTTTCTTTACTTTACATAACCTCCTGCTACCATAAGTCTTTGACGCCAACCCATACCAGCTAATGAAGGTTGACTTGGTTTAGTTTGGAAACTAAACTTTGGTTTTGGTTTATCTTCAGTTTTTGGTTTTTCTTCTTCTATCGGTTTTTTCGTCACTTTTCGGTTCCTCGGGTTTTACCCCACTGCAGGAACAGTTGTGTCGTCAACATCTTCATAAATATCATATGCCATTTGTTTTTGTTTTCCTTTCAACTTTTTGTGTTTGTTGTAAAGTTTAGAATATTTCGACTCTAAGTCAATGAGATGTTCTATAATAGAACTGTTGGTCAGTGAAGTAAACTTTTCCATCTGTTGTCTCGAAAGCTCCTTCAGACTTCAATATTTTATTTGTGAGAGTCTGTTTCTTTTTGAGATACTAGCCGTTCCATTTCTATGAAAAGTGACTTTATAGTTAGGGTTTGTATTTCCAGACCTGGCACTTTCTATTATTGAATTTTTCTCTTCATCTGTAAGTTCTTTGACAGGTTTTGACAATGGTTCTGAACTTTTTGTTTGTGGTGTCAAATCTACCGTTTCAACTTCTTCGGTCATTTCATCTCAGTAAAAAATTTTAGTTTGGTTTGTTTCAACTGGTTGTTGTTTTTTAAGTCGGTCTAAAACTTCCTGAGGTATAGGAAGAACTTGACAAACACGTGGTGTAACTGCTGGAAGTCGACAAATCCATCTTGAACCCATTTGTCTCAATGCTGTATTGTTCATTTCATCTCAGTAAAAAAATTTTACATTCCCCACGTTTGAGGCGGTTGAGGTTGGTTATTGTTTACCCATTGTTGTGCATGGTTATATCCTCTGTTAAAGAATCTTTCACCTTGGTCCATATAGTGTCCTGCTTGGTTATAGTAGTCTTTGCTTTGTTATAATAGTTTCCTGCTTGTCTTCCTACATTGTCCATCCATCCTTGAACTTTTCCTCTTGTTTCAGGATTTGGAATAAGATTTGCTGCATCTCGTGCTACCTCCAACCTTTCTGTACAGTTTGTATAATAGGTTGTGCTTTCTCTTTTCAGTATACCTAATGTACTCAAAATCTTCCTTCCAATTCCAAAAGCACCTCTAGCTATTGTTCCCACTGCGGGCAAAAATCTGATGCAACTCCTGCTAATGCGCCAAATAAACCCATTTCTTATGGGTTAAAAAATGACGAATCCAAACAAGGACCCCTATGTTTCTAAAGCGACAAAGAAAGCACTCATGATAAAATTTTAGTTCAACACAAATGCTTGGTTTATGGATATCTTGGAAAACATTCCGAGGTATAGAGAAGATGGACCTCCATACTGGTTATATTTGTTGGTCAAAACACAAGATACTGTGAAGCCATACCATTATGGTCCAAAAATATTTAGATGTGAAACTGCTTTGACAATATTCGTTGACAAATACATCCAACAAAACTGACATCTGACTGTGAAGTTCTTTCAAATCAGATGATATAAAAAACTATCTGCGTTCAAAAAATGTAAACCAATATTTCATTGTCGACCAAAACCATTTGCTCTTGTGTCATTGACGGTTGTATAAAAATGTTAAGAGACTTAAACCAACCACAAGGGGTGAAGCAAATGAAATGTCATATGACGACAAATATAGACACTTCTCCATGGCAAAGATGAGACAAGTTTTAAATATTTACAATAACCGTAAACAAAAAGGTTTGGGAACCACTCCCCGAAGAAATGAAAAAACAACCCTGACTTAGAGAAAGACTATATATTTAATATTAGTCAAAAGAACAAACAAGAAAGAATGCCGGGCTTCAAACTTCAGAAAGGTGACAAAGTAAAATAGAAATACCTAAACGCGACCCATATGAAAATACTATTGACTATGACAACAATGGGAACCCGACAGGTACTCACATTCGTGTTCGTAAAAATAGAAGAAAGTATACAAGAGAAATATTATGAAGTTTTAGGCAAACATGGCAAAATGTACACACTGCAAGCAGAAGATAAAACTACTATTGTCAGACCTCGTTTCAAACTTGTCAAAGTTCAAGGTGGTATACTTTCAAAGACAGTTCCTAACAAATATAAGACAACTCCTGACGAATATGCTAAAGAAGTTGAAAATGACGACTAAGCAATTCTATACCATGCGTAAACTGTCATGTAAGGTGGCATGTATTCTTTACTTTGTCCCGTTGTTTGCGTATATCCTGTAACGCGATGTGTATGGTCTCCTTCTCCCCAAGTGTCATCCCAGTAACAATTTATAGCAAACTTAACGTCGTCTTTAACATCATATCCTTTACCTTTTGTCATTCCTGTCCAATCCCAATATCTATGCTTATGCCAACCTTCTTGAGATGTACTTAAATTTACGTAATGACTGTGTGCAGGTAAATTTTCACCTGAAATCGTTTTACTTCCACCTGTTTCCTTTGAAGAGTTTGCACAATACAAAAACCTGTCGACTATTTGTTCCCATGCACCAACACCAAACATTGCTTGAGGACCTCTTACATCCATAGATGTATAAATAGAACCTACTGGGTTCATTAAATCAAACATATGAGATAATATAGGATTGTCTCTTTTGAACTTAAAATATAGTGCAACCATTTCAGGTTTCTTCTGGTTTGTGTCAGAATATTTTTTATAATATAATCTTATGTTTTCGGGGTAGGTAAAATCTTGACTATAATATTTATTTCTGTCATCTGTATAATAATATACTATTCTCGTTTTTTCTATTGCATTATATCTTTTATATCTATAATAATCTAAATATAATGTTAACTTTTGTTCATCTGCATGTTGTGCTCCGCCGTCATATCCATAGTCATAATAATATGGTATTGGAGCTGGGTCAGGCAATGTCATATCTGCCATTTCATAAACTCTTAAATATTTCTTTTGTTCGTCTCCATATAAGTTTAAGTAACAGTTGTTGTCTAATGGAACTTTAACTTGTGTACCATCATTCTTTATATAGCTTACATACATTTCATTGTTATTTTTCGGAATGAGTTTATACCGTGTACCATTTCTTAAGGAATGTACAAACTGCCATCTAAAATATTTATTTTCTTCATCGACAGAAAAGTCGCCAACAATAGTTTCAATATTTTTTGTTGTTCCTATCAAACTTTGGTATATTTCATTCACATATTCCTTATCTGCTTTATTTTCAAGGCTAACGTTTAAGTCTGTTATTTCAGATATAGAATGTGTATGTCCAACGTCACTTTTACTGTTTAAGGTTTCTTGTAAGTTTGTAATATTTGCAATGGTATGTGTATGAGTCTTATCTGCTTTTGTCTCTAATGTTTCCTTAAGACTTGGTATTTGGTTAATATAATGTGTATGAGTCTTTTTAGAATATTCGTTTTCAGCTTTTGTCACTTCACTTGACATTTTATTGTCAACATATGTTTTGTCTGCTAGTTCAGGATGAGTATGTTCTTTTGTTGCATAAGCATTGTTAGCTCTTTCTTCTTCTTTTGCTATTGCATCGTCTACATATTCTTTGTCAGCTTTGTTGTCAACATCTGCTTTCAAAAGAAGTTCATTTATAGGTTTCTCGTTTAAAGTTCCTTTTGTTGGATTTATACAGACAGTATGGTTCTTATTGTCTTGAAACAGAAACTCATCTGTCATTGGGTTTAATGTCAGTTTTAAGTTTCCTTCTTTCAATGACTCAGATATCTTAGAATAGTTTGAAAAGTTTGTTGTGTTCTTATTTAGAGCTTGCACAATGAGTTGTCGGTTGTGTTGTATTTCTCTCATAGACGCTGTTTCATTTGACATTTTTATTCTAGATAAAATATGCTTCCAATAGAAAAAGAAAATTCAAGAGTTGCTACAACTAAACCATTAGATGAACTTTTTACTAATGTCGGTCAAAAGTTTGAGACAGAGACCGTAAAGCATGAAGGCTATCGTTTTGACTACCCATTAAGATGGCTAAGAGACCCATCTGTCACAAAAGCTATTGGCTTTCGTAGAATGAAGTTTGTGTCTGTAGAAGATAAAAGTTTTCCATTTATTGTAAAGTTTCATATAGATTATATATCTGAAGGGAAACGAAAAATGTGGGAAGAAATTGAGCTAATACAAGTTGACCTTTCATCTTCTCTACAGACTGCGTTAAAAAATATAGAAGATAAAATAAATTCATGTTATGCAAAATATGCTGATGAATATGCAAATACCGAGAGCACACTTTATGTGAGAATTGTATATGACAAACAAAATTCACAAGTGTCATTTCAAATCTACGAAAACAATCCAAATAAAGACGAACAAATATATACAGAATTCACTGCAATGTCATGGTATTATTTGCAAAGAATGTTAAATCAGAAAGTCGAACTTCCTTTAGCAAATATTTACAGTCGATATGCAAGAGATGAACCATATTTATTTAAAGATGTTTTCGACCAAGATGCTGTGATAGTTCATGCTTCATTTTCTGGCGCCCAAAACTCTTTCTTATGCTTGGCAAATGACTTTTACGAAAAACCTACAAAGTTATACGAACCGCCGAGTGGAAGTATTTCAGACTTTCAAGTATGGTTTACTACAGATGGAAGAAAAAGAATAATTCCATTATACCATGCGTTTTACTTAGAACTTAGTTTCATATACAACTACTATCGAACGGTAAAAATATAATTTTTTAATACGGTTGAGGTGTTGGATTTGGTTGCCAACTAGACTGTGGTGCAGGTTCAGGCTGTTGTATAACAGGAGCTTGTTCTTCTGGTTCAGGGTCTTTAGGTATAATACCAACGAACTGACCTACTCTTTTACCAATATTTTTGACACCGTTCCAAATTCCTCTTCCTACGGTTTTTATTCCATTCCATATACCTCTTCCAACATTTCGAAAGAAGTTTCCTATTCTTCCAAAGAAACCCATTTTACTATATGTAAAAATCTAATGTCCGCCTAGTCTCTTACGTTTCCTGTTGAGTTCCATAGCATTCTTTAACTGGAGCTCATACATTCTGTTTCTCCTCTGGTAGAAAACATATTCTGGGTCAACTCCTGTGTTCGCGTCATCTGCATAAAGTTGTTTATATCCCACTTCAGGGTTTGTATAAAACTCTTTCCATCTCATATTTGCATACCATGGTGGCAAACCTAACGCAGCGTCATTTGACATGGCAGTTTGCATTTGTACATCTGTTGGCACTTGACCATAGTTTGCCATTGCAGTTTGTATTCTAACTTCATTTGGAATATTCTCTGGGTTTGGTTGTCCAGGTTGCTGTGCATTCGCTAAGTTCTGTGCGTCCATTTAATATTAGATAAAAATATCTCTTACGAGTACATATACTGAACATTTGCAGGCATTGGTTCATCTTCATATTCTCTGTACTTTTCTGCCACGTCAAATAAATAAATGACACAATGGAAAAAACCTAAAACAAGTAGTCCTATTTCAAACCACATTTACTTACTAATAAAATTTCTTTGTTATGACACTTTCTCCAGTTTATAGGACCTCTCTCATATTCTATCTTGTCATATATAAACTCATAGTCATGTATGTCCTCTAACCATCTCATAACGGTTTCCAAACCACTTTTATCGGATGTAAAGTAAAAGCATGGATGGTTATGTATAACGTCTAAAGTTTCTAAAGAGTCTCTCAAAGTCCAGTCTACTTGGTATTGAAAATCCCATGTGTTATAGAACGGCGGGTCCACTATAAAGAAAACATTTTCCTTGTCTTTATATTTTTCATACAAATCTGTCCAATGACATCTCACAAACTCTATACCCTCAATATATTTTTCTATGTCCTCTTTGAAAACATTTGTATAGTTAAGATATAAAACTTTTGACATAAGTGTTTCAATGTCATGAACTCTTATAGCACCACTATATAATAGTCTAGCAGATATACTATTCCAGTCTATATATTCTGCTTTTTTCAAAACCTCTCTCACAATATTTTTCTTATCTAATGGTATACGTTCCATCTTACCTATAGGTATCTTTTCTTTTAACTCTTTCAATATATTGTTTGTGTCTGGAATATGTTTGAGACGGTCCATATAGTTGTCGAAGTCATTGCATATAATCTTTGAGTCTGGGAATATTATATGGCACAAATGGGATATATAGAAACTTCCACCGAACAAATCTACAAATGTTAGACCATTCGGTAGTTTCTTAAGTTCTCTCAATATAATATCTTTACATCTACTCTTATTTCCAAAGAACGGTAACGGTGGTTTTGTAAAATTCATTTATATATAATAATAAAAATGTTTTTACCCGAAAAGTGACAGAAAAGTGACAAAGCATGAAAACATATATAATTTGTGAAAAGCGACACATTATATAATGTTTTCGACCCAGAAGCAATGGAGGAAGAAGAAGAGTCCTCCGAATTCACACCAGAAGACAAACAATTTTCCGAATAAAAACTTCATTATACTAATCATCTTCAGGGCTAGAGGGCACGAAGTGCCTGGAAGCCCCACTACCTTTTTTTTTTTTTTTTTTTTTTAAAAAGTCACTAAACCCGTCATATCCTACTACTTTCGAAATGCTGGACTGCTTGTTTCTATATATTGACATTCTATTTATAATAATTTTATCAAAAGTTCATCATGATTATAGCACAGTTGACAGGGCTTTTAGATTTTAGAAATAACAATTCTGATTTGCAGTGAAATCATTGATATAAATATTAAAATTTAACTATATGCCTTGCTCAAATATTGGTAAAGGACTGAGTTCACTTTTATTATAAAAAAATTTATAATTTATTTAAGCACCAAGTTTTTCAAACCATTCGATAATATAGTCCTTTGCCTTTCCTGTTGTAAGTGGATGGTCTTTTGTACCAGCAGATCTGTGTGCGCAAAGTTTTGAAGGAGGAAGTTTTGTATTTCCTTCTTCAGAAGATCCGACCCAGTCAATCATGCGTGTCTTTAAGTAGTTGTGAGTAAATCCTGTTTTGTTTTTAATTACATCTTCGACTGCATCTGTTAATGCTGTAGCTTTAACGTGTTGGATATACCATTCTTGGAAATTATTGCAAATATCGCAAACGCATTCACCTCCCATAGAATGGGCAAGAACGTAAACGTTATTTGGAGATGATGGAATTATTAAGTCTTCAAATACAGCAAGGCAGTGTTCACTAGAGCCATATGTATTATATTTCTTCTTAAGTTGTCTATAGCCAATATGGTTTGGATTTAAGATGACTACTTCCATGTTTCGTGACTTTGCCCAGCGAATCCATGGTAAATCGGAGCCCATGTCTAAACCATGGTATGCACATACACCAACACTCAAGAGACCAGCAGGGATTCTGCCAGATCCACAGATAATTACAAGTAATTTATCTGCCTGGTTGAATGCCCCAGGTGTATACCAAATTGGACTGCCGTTATCTTCGGGAATAAGTCTGCTAAGTAGGCCTTCCTTTGTCATTTGGCGCTCAACATACGCGTGAAGCCAATCACCAAATAAATCATTGTTTTGGAAGCCTTTTGGATGGTCTAAAATGCGCTTTCCTTCATTATCAACGAAAAAACCTTGCTCATTGAAATGAAAATCGAGATTAAGTCCTTCGTCATGCCAGATATCTTCAGCTGGAATACTCATTTTTTAAAAATTTGAAAACATGAGAATTTTTTTTGAGTAGGTGCCAAAAGTGCTTACTCTTAAACAACCGTCGGATTTCCGGGTGAAATCGTGACACACTTTCGTCTTTCGTAGGCAGTGGTGGTTGTTACAAAAGGTAACTTCGAATGTAGCGTGAAATCTGCAAAAAAATCTGAAATTTGAATGGAGAACACAAAAATTGAATAGTTTACGTCAATAAAAAAGAGAAAAATGAAGCCAATGTGTCTCGAACCTAGGACTTAGAGCAGCAATCCCACTGTTTATCCCATTACATATTACACTACATGCATCTCTCACCTCAGTGAATGAGATCAACTATATGATAACTTTTTCCCCATTATATTCTTGTGGAAAAGTGACAAATAGCAACTTTGACCCTCTCTCAATTTTTTTTTGACTAGATACAATTGAGACCAAAAAGTGATAGAATCTTGAATAAACAGTACCGTTGTATTCCCTATAAGGTATTTCATCTACCATATGAATACTAGCTTCGGGGGCGAGGGTCGGAGGTGGAATCACTTCTTTTTGACCAATCAAAAAAAATTCTTGCTCAGTTTTCCAACAAGAGATTTGAATGATTAATTAGTGTATGTGTAATAAACAGAAATTCATCAAAAGTGACAGCTCTCAATTTTTTGACATTTGTAAATTCTAAATTGAATGAGAAAAATGAAAAAATACTAAGCATAATACAATATTCTAGATTTAATTATAATTAGGAAAAAGTTAGTTTTGAGAGTACTTTTCATAGGCATATAGAATGAAATCTTCTGAAAAATAATATCACATAAACTCATATTATTTTCTAATATATAACTATTTTATATAAAAATCAAATTCAATGATCTTAAAAGCGAAGGATAAACCTCAAAATTTACGAATATAATGAGTGGGAATATAATGCTTATCTATCATAAAACCATATGAAATATCAATTTTTGCTTTACGCCTAATTTTTGACGACAATTAGCAAAAAATGTTAAATGTTAACACTCAGTCCATTTGAATATGAAAAATAAAATTGACTTTGATTAAATGTTTTTATTTATCATGCAATTCTTCTTGCGACCAAAGATTTGAATAAAAGTTCAAAAAATAAGATAGCTTAAAAAATAATATACGGTAAAAAAAAAAAGGTAGTGGGGCTTCCAGGGGCTGCGCCCCTTCTAGCCCTGAAGATGTTTAGTATAAATGAAGTTTTTATTCGGAGGGCTTCCAGGCGCGTTGCGCCCTCTAGCCCCGAAGATGTTTAGTATAAATGAAGTTTTTATTCGGAAAATTGTTAGTCTTCTGGGTCGAAAACATTATATAATGTGTCGCTTTTCACAAATTATATATGTTTTCATGCTTTGTCACTTTTCTGTCACTTTTCGGGTAAAAACATTTTTATTATTATATATAAATGAATTTTACAAAACCACCGTTACCGTTCTTTGGAAATAAGAGTAGATGTAAAGATATTATATTGAGAGAACTTAAGAAACTACCGAATGGTCTAACATTTGTAGATTTGTTCGGTGGAAGTTTCTATATATCCCATTTGTGCCATATAATATTCCCAGACTCAAAGATTATATGCAATGACTTCGACAACTATATGGACCGTCTCAAACATATTCCAGACACAAACAATATATTGAAAGAGTTAAAAGAAAAGATACCTATAGGTAAGATGGAACGTATACCATTAGATAAGAAAAATATTGTGAGAGAGGTTTTGAAAAAAGCAGAATATATAGACTGGAATAGTATATCTGCTAGACTATTATATAGTGGTGCTATAAGAGTTCATGACATTGAAACACTTATGTCAAAAGTTTTATATCTTAACTATACAAATGTTTTCAAAGAGGACATAGAAAAATATATTGAGGGTATAGAGTTTGTGAGATGTCATTGGACAGATTTGTATGAAAAATATAAAGACAAGGAAAATGTTTTCTTTATAGTGGACCCGCCGTTCTATAACACATGGGATTTTCAATACCAAGTAGACTGGACTTTGAGAGACTCTTTAGAAACTTTAGACGTTTTACATAACCATCCATGCTTTTACTTTACATCCGATAAAAGTGGTTTGGAAACCGTTATGAGATGGTTAGAGGACATACATGACTATGAGTTTATATATGACAAGATAGAATATGAGAGAGGTCCTATAAACTGGAGAAAGTGTCACAATAAAGAAATTTTATTAGTAAGTAAATGTGGTTTGAAATAGGACTACTTGTTTTAGGTTTTTTCCATTGTGTCATTTATTTATTTGACGTGGCAGAAAAGTACAGAGAATATGAAGATGAACCAATGCCTGCAAATGTTCAGTATATGTACTCGTAAGAGATATTTTTATCTAATATTAAATGGACGCACAGAACTTAGCGAATGCACAGCAACCTGGACAACCAAACCCAGAGAATATTCCAAATGAAGTTAGAATACAAACTGCAATGGCAAACTATGGTCAAGTGCCAACAGATGTACAAATGCAAACTGCCATGTCAAATGACGCTGCGTTAGGTTTGCCACCATGGTATGCAAATATGAGATGGAAAGAGTTTTATACAAACCCTGAAGTGGGATATAAACAACTTTATGCAGATGACGCGAACACAGGAGTTGACCCAGAATATGTTTTCTACCAGAGGAGAAACAGAATGTATGAGCTCCAGTTAAAGAATGCTATGGAACTCAACAGGAAACGTAAGAGACTAGGCGGACATTAGATTTTTACATATAGTAAAATGGGTTTCTTTGGAAGAATAGGAAACTTCTTTCGAAATGTTGGAAGAGGTATATGGAATGGAATAAAAACCGTAGGAAGAGGAATTTGGAACGGTGTCAAAAATATTGGTAAAAGAGTAGGTCAGTTCGTTGGTATTATACCTAAAGACCCTGAACCAGAAGAACAAGCTCCTGTTATACAACAGCCTGAACCTGCACCACAGTCTAGTTGGCAACCAAATCCAACACCTCAACCGTATTAAAAAATTATATTTTTACCGTTCGATAGTAGTTGTATATGAAACTAAGTTCTAAGTAAAACGCATGGTATAATGGAATTATTCTTTTTCTTCCATCTGTAGTAAACCATACTTGAAAGTCTGAAATACTTCCACTTGGTGGTTCGTATAACTTTGTAGGTTTTTCGTAAAAGTCATTTGCCAAGCATAAGAAAGAGTTTTGGGCGCCAGAAAATGAAGCATGAACAATAATAGCAGCTGGGTCGAAAACATCTTTAAATAAATATGGTTCATCTCTTGCATATCGACTGTAAATATTTGCTAAAGGAAGTTTGACTTTCTGATTTAACATTCTTTGCAAATAATACCATGACATTGCAGTGAATTCTGTATATATTTGTTCGTCTTTATTTGGATTGTTTTCGTAGATTTGAAATGACACTTGTGAATTTTGTTTGTCATATACAATTCTCACATAAAGTGTGCTCTCGGTATTTGCATATTCATCAGCATATTTTGCATAACATGAATTTATTTTATCTTCTATATTTTTTAACGCAGTCTGTAGAGAAGATGAAAGGTCAACTTGTATTAGCTCAATTTCTTCCCACATTTTTCGTTTCCCTTCAGATATATAATCTATATGAAACCTTACAATAAATGGAAAACTTTTATCTTCTACAGACACAAATTTTATTCTACGAAAGCCAATAGCTTTTGTGACAGATGGGTCTCTTAGCCATCTTAATGGGTAGTCAAAACGATAGCCTTCATGCTTTACGGTCTCTGTCTCAAACTTTTGACCGACATTAGTAAAAAGTTCATCTAATGGTTTAGTTGTAGCAACTCTTGAATTTTCTTTTTCTATTGGAAGCATATTTTATCTAGAATAAAAATGTCGAAAGATATTGCTTCCATGAGAGAAATACAACACAACCGACAACTCATTATGCAAGCTCTAAATAAGAACACAACAAACTTTTCAAACTATTCTAAGATATCTGAGTCATTGAAAGAAGGAAACTTAAAACTGACATTAAACCCAATGACAGATGAGTTTCTATTTCAAGACAATAAGAACCATACTGTCTGTATAAATCCAACAAAAGGAACTTTAAACGAGAAACCTATAAATGAACTTCTTTTGAAAACGGATGTTGACAACAAAGCTGACAAAGAATATGTAGACGATGCAATAGCAAAAGAAGAAGAAAGAGCTAACAATGCTTATGCAACAAAAGAACATACTCATCCTGAACTAGCAGACAAAACATATGTTGACAATAAAATGTCAAGTGAAGTGACAAGAGCTGAAAACGAATATTCTAAAAAGACTCATATACATTCTATATCTGAAATAACAGACTTAAACGTTAGCCTTGAAGAGAAGGTAGATAAGGGACTTATGGCTAGTGTGTTAGTGAAGAAGGCGGATAAGGAATATGTGGATGAAAAAGATAAAGAAATTATAGAAAAGGTTGAATGGTATCATGAACGGACATCGAAGATTTTAAAAACTAAAGCTGATACAGGATGGGTTTCAGGATGTTTAGACCTTAAAGCAGATAAAACTTATGTTAACGATGAGTTAGAGAAGAAAGCAAATAAGACTCATACACATAACATTTCTGACGTAAATGAACTTCAAGAAAAGTTAGATGACAAAGCAGACTCGAAATGGATAGCTGGATATGTAGATGCAACAAAAGAATATATTTTCGCATGGACAGAAGGAACATACGCACAAAAATATCATAGACATAACATTTCTGACGTAAATGAACTTCAAGAAAAGTTATATGACATTGTGCTTCTAAGACAGGAACTCAATGTGCTTAAAAAAAAATTTGCCGAATCTTATTTACCCGGTTGGCTCATTATATGTTTCAATGAACTCTACCAGACCAGAAGTAGTACTTGGTGTTGGAACTTGGACTCAAATAGTCGACAGGTTTTTGTATTGTGCAAACTCTTCAAAGGAAACAGGTGGAAGTAAAACGATTTCGGGTGAAAATCTACCTGCACATAGTCACTACGTAGATTTAACTACATCTGAAGCAGGTTGGCATAAGCATAGATATTGGGATTGGACAGGAATGACAAAAGGTAAAGATATGATGTTAAAGACAACGTTAAGTTTGCTATAGATTGTTACTGGAGTAACACTGAGGGAGGAGGAAGCCATACACATCGCGTTACAGGATATACGCAAACAACGGGACAAAGTAAGAATACATGCCACCTTACATGACAGTTTACGCATGGTATAGAATTGCTTAGTCGTCATTTTCAACTTCTTTAGCATATTCGTCAGGAGTTGTCTTATATTTGTTAGGAACTGTCTTTGAAAGTATACCACCTTGAACTTTGACAAGTTTGAAACGAGGTCTGGCAATAGTAGTTTTATCTTCTGCTTGCAGTGTGTACATTTTGCCATGTTTGCCTAAAACTTCATAATATTCTCTTGTATACTTTCTTCTATTTTTACGAACACGAATGTGAGTACCTGTCGAGTTCCCATTGTTGTCATAGTCAATAGTATTTTCATATGGGTCGCGTTTAGGTATTTCTATTTTTACTTTGTCACCCTTCTGAAGTTTGAAGCCCGGCATTCTTTCTTGTTTGTCTCTTTTGACTAAATTATTAAATATATAGTCTTTCTCTAAGTCAGGGTTGTTTTTCATTTCTTCGGGGGAGTGGTTTCCCAAACCTTTTTGTTTACGGTTATTGTAAATATTTAAAACTTGTCTCATCTTTGCCATGGAGAAGTGTCTATACTTGTCGTCATATGACATTTCATTTGCTTCACCACCTTGTGGTTGGTTTAAGTCTCTTAACATTTTTATACAACCGTCAATGACACCAAGAGCAGAATGGTTTTGGTCGACAATGAAATATTGGTTTACATTTTTTGAACGCAGATAGTTTTTTACATCATCTGATTTGAAAGAACTTTCACAGTCAGATGTCAGTTTTGTTGGATGGTATTTGTCAACGAATATTGTCAAAGCAGTTTTCACATCTAAAATATTTTTGGACCATAATGGTATGGCTTCACAGTATCTTGTGTTTTGACCAACAAATATTAACCAGTATGGAGGTCCATCTGTTCTAACTCTCGGAATGTTTTCCAAGATATCCATAAACCAAGCATTTGGTGTTGAACTAAAGATTTTTATCATGAGTGCTTTCTTTGTCGCTTTAGAAACATAGGGGTCCTTGTTTGGATTCGTCATTTTTTAACCCATAAGAAATGGGTTTATTTGGCGCATTAGCAGGAGTTGCATCCAGATTTTTGCCCGCAGTGGGAACAATAGCTAGAGGTGCATTTGGAATTGGAAGGAAGATTTTGAGTACATTAGGTATACTTAAAGAGAAAGCACAACCTATTATACAAACTGTACAGAAAGGTTGGGATGTAGCACGAGATGCAACAAATCTTATTCCAAATCCTGAAACAAGAGGAAAAGTTCAAGGATGGATGGACAATGTAGGAAGACAAGCAGGAAACTATTATAAAAAGCAAATGACTACTATAACAAGCAGGACACTATATGGACCAAGGTGAAAGATTCTTTAACAGAGGATATAACCATGCACAACAATGGGTAAACAATAACCAACCTCAACCGCCTCAAACGTGGGGAATGTAAAATTTTTTTACTGAGATGAAATGAACAATACAGCATTGAGACAAATGGGTTCAAGATGGATTTGTCGACTTCCAGCAGTTACACCACGTGTTTGTCAAGTTCTTCCTATACCTCAGGAAGTTTTAGACCGACTTAAAAAACAACAACAACCAGTTGAAAACAAACCAAACTAAAATTTTTTACGGACCTGAAAATGACCGAAGAAGTTGAAACGGTAGATTTGACACCACAAACAAAAAGTTTCAGAACCATTGTCAAAACCTGTCAAAGAACTTACAGATGAAGAGAAAAATTCAATAATAGAAAGTGCCAGGTCTGGAAATACAAACCCTAACTATAAAGTCACTTTTCATAGAAATGGAACGGCTAGTATCTCAAAAAAGAAACAGACTCTCACAAATAAAATATTGAAGTCTGAAGGAGCTTTCGAGACAACAGATGGAAAAGTTTACTTCACTGACCAACAGTTCATTATAGAACATCTCATTGACTTAGAGTCGAAATATTCTAAACTTTACAACAAACACAAAAAGTTGAAAGGAAAACAAAAAACAAATGGCATATGATATTTATGAAGATGTTGACGACACAACTGTTCCTGCAGGTGGGGTAAACCAGCGGAACCGAAAGTGACGAAAAGCCGATAGAGAAGAAAAACCAAAAACTGAAGATAAACCAAAACCAAAGTTTAGTTTCCAAACTAAACCAAGTCAACCTTCATTAGCTGGTATGGGTTGGCGTCAAAGACTTATGGCAGCAGGCGGTTATGTAAAGTAAAGAAAAAATATTTTTTTATTTTTATAAAAATGCCCCCATATAGAATGGACAGAAAGTCTGCTAGAATAAAAGCAGAGTTACAAAAATATGTTGGAGAGTTTTCGAAGAATTTTAAATATAGGAAGGGAAGACCCATAAAAGTCTATGACAAATTGTCTGGTTTCGCTACGAAATGGATTTGGAAACAGCACGTGCCAATTATCCAAACAGACTAGAGAGGTTAGAAGAAGAACGTTTATGGACATGCCTTTCGATGTTAGTGAACCTCAAGTTGAAGGACACGACGGCTTTGCCAGATTCTACTGGAAACATGACGAACAATTGCATCCTTTGAGAAGGAAAAAAGGTAGTGCAGAGGATGGTCATGCTCCCATGGAAAGAACAAGATATGCATATGAAAAGTATCGTGAAGTTAGAAGTCAAATTACATCTGGTCGAACCTTTACAGTAAACTTGACGAAGGAAAGAACAAAGAAGGCTTCATGGGAGTACTTGCTGCCATACAAGACGGAAATAAGAAAGGACACAATCTCAAATTGACCATAACAGATTTGGATGGTCACATTTACTATGCACATGGCAATGAACAAACAGCCGCAAAACTTCTTGACGCTTTCAAGACTACAAAGAGAGAACAAATGGTTGACTCCGACTCAGACATTTTGAATGCAATTGAAGGATTGCAAGTGTCAAGTTCGAATGGTACCAACCTAACCCTCAAGCAGTCAGACAACATGCTGGATACTTCCCGTTCATAAATAAGCTGAACATTGACTTGACAAGGTATGGAATTTACAATTCAATTGAAACAATTGTCAATGAACCTTGTATTCTTACATGTCTCAGGAACTCTGGTCTTGTTACAGATGAGAAGATGAAGTATCTTGAGTCATGTGTGAAGACAAGGTACATTCTCAGAGGTCAATTGGCAAAAATTGCACCGTTGGCAAATGTCAATATCCGAGTCAACATACCTACAGCTAAAGGTTCTTCACATGACGACTATGTTGTTGACAAAGACTTACCATGGTTGAAGATTGTAATTGTCCACAACCACTTCATGTTGAACGAAAGTCTTACACACCCATTCTTTGGTAAAAGTAAGTGCAACATTGTCAGAGCTGTAAACATTCTTTTCGAGAAAGGTTTGTTGGAACAATTCCAGATGACAAGCTGACAGAAACTTTTGTACCAAAAGACGAAACAAACTTTTTCACTGTTAGCAAGACCAAAAGTGTTCCAGACAAAGTTCTAGTACAAAAGAAGTACACAATTCCACAAGGAGTTGGATTGTTCGATACCAACCTGAACCAGAAGAACTTCCAATGAGGTTGCAAGAACTTCAAGATGCTATTAAATAAACTTCCATGAGACATCCAATTGACGTCAAATTGTTTGGAGAGCATCTGAGTTAGGTCAGAAGGTTTTATATGAAACAGGTTGCTTCGACGATGTTTATGAGATAACAGGAGAAGTTTCTCAGAAGATAAGAGACTCACTTGATTCCACAAACTGGACCAATTGGTTGCGACAAGTTCGACTCAAACGAAAAGATATACTATGTCGACCTTAACGCTGCATACATGAGGTTTGTCCAATATATTCCGACTGGAATTCCAAACGAAGATGGTGAGTTCCGGGAAGGAACTATACAGTTGGAAAGTCATACAACAACTGTATGATATTAGGAAAGCTTCAACCCCAAACTTGCAATGAACTCAAATTGCTTTGAATTCGACATGGGGATATTCCATTAAAAAACCTCAAGAGATGAAGAGTAAACATTATGAGAAGGTCGACAACTTTGTTGAAAGGTTTTCTCCTTTTGTTTTGAAGTACGAATTCACTCAAGGTCAAAGTGGCTTAGTAACCACATTAAAACCTATTGTCGAACATTGGTCTTACCTCAGTTCGCAAAGCAGTCCTTGACAACTACAAAATTCTTCTCCGAAGTCAAATCCAAAGTCAAGGTTTACTATGAGAACATTGACGCACTCATGACGAACGAAGAAGGCTATAACAACTCATTGAAATGGGTTTAGTCGGTGAGAAGATGGGTCAATTCAAATTGGACAAAATTTTCACCGAAGTTCATGTAATATCGAAAAGGAAATATTGGGGCATACTTGATGACGGCACAGAAATAAAACATTGCTGAAATAAAAAATTTTTATTCGAATTTGAATTAAAATGTGGGAATTCTTGGGAACGGGAAAGGCTTATTTACTTGAGGAACAGGTAAAGGTGGTGGAGGTGGAGGTGGTGGCACCAGTCCATTTTATATTCCTTCCTAGGTAATTTCCGTTAATTTCATGGTCGCCCTCGGAGTCTTTGAATCGGACAGGTCGAGTTACACCATTCTTGGTCTCAAACTCATATATAACCTGTTTGTCTGTATTTTCGTCGACTATGGCACGAGACAGAACATTGACCAACGGACAAAAAGTGTCATTTCGGATGGTCATGCGCCAATCGCATTCGAGCACTTCGAAGAAGCCTTACGTTCCAAGGGAGAGGGTGTCTGGTGGCAAGGCAGAGGTCATGAAACTCTACGAGCAGTACATCCTCAATGCCTGGGGACAAATCGTCCTTGGATTGGCAATTCTACAACTCCTCTGGGACGACCTCCTACGCAACTGGGAGAACGAAAGAGTCCAATTCAAAGGTCGGGAACTAATTTTGCAAATTGACCTTAATTTAACATACTTATCCAAATAAACACCTAAATTTACTTGGGGTTTCCCCCTAAAATAAATTTTTTTACTCTTAGAACCACTCGAGTTCTCCTTAACGGTTTGTTGAGCTTGTCACCGTCAATGTGGTCTGACCTTCGTTCTTGCCTGGATTTGGAACCCATTGAATTGCGACAAGCTTGCCATGGAGATTGAACCGCGATTCCGAAGGTTAAGGTTCAAGTGTCCCAAGTTGTTGAGGACTGGGGTTAGAACCTTGCCGGTCTCCCTGTTGCGGATTTTGTATGGGTAGGGTTGGGAAATTTCGTAAGTGTCATCGGCAACAAGGGTTGCCCAAACTTCCTCTTCTTCGTGTTTCTCTTCTTCCTCTTCTTCCTCTTCCTCTTCTTCGTGTTTCTCTTCTTCCTCGACAATTCCTTCTTCAATTCTGTGTTCACGAATTACGGTGTTGGAGGTTCTGTCCTTTCCGAGTACCTTCCAGATGGCATCTATCTCTTCGAAGAAACGGTAGATGAGTCTGGAAAGGTCTCGGTTCTCTCTCTCGTAATTGCGCAAGGTTTCCGCGAAATCGTTCAGGCATTTCTCATTGGAAGCTTGGTTCATGAGGACATCGGCTTTGAGCTTGGTCATCTCTGTCATAAGACAACTTTGGAGAGTCTTAGGTGTTTGTCAGATGAGCTTTCAATTGGGCAATTTGAATTTGAATTGGGCGCTTGTCTGGCAACCTTGAAAGGCATCTGCCATTGAGTTTGGCTTCGGTGCTTGTTCGGACATCGAAAATGAAGTGGTTTGAGAATGACGGTTTTACTTCAAAAGCTTTGTTATGACAGTTAAGTCATACAACAAGTTTAAAATAATATCTTGTTCTTCTTCTGAACGTTTGTTGTCTCTTCCGATAAAAGTTTGGAACATGAGAACCAAAAACGTTTTTTTGAGATTGCGGAAGAGTTCAGGCAAATTTTCATATTCTGGATATGTTGGGGCAGTTCAAAACATCTGAGCTGACTTTCGGACAAAATTGGGACAATGTCAGAAAATCATCTTTGGTCGGACTGCTTGAAGGTAAGTCCTTACATGTAAGTAGCTCTGGTAAAGTCTTCTCATTTCTGCTAACTTTTGGAGTATAGCTTCGTAGTTTAGAAGTTTTAATTTTAATTGTCTTATTCACTCTTGACATCTAACGGTAACTATCCATGAGGTCAAGAGTAGCTTTGGTAGCTTTAAGTGGAGCTATCTGTTCCTTGACTCCTGCAATTTTGGTTGCAATTGTGATTTGAGCTCCTTCAAGTTCGCGTCGTCTATGTCGTTCTCAACGTCTTCAACATGGCTTGAAACTTCTCATCGGTCCATTGAGATTGGTGTGGGACGAATTTAACTTGCTTCATTCAAAAAATGAAAAAAATGTTTTTACTCTAAACGTTAAGGTTTACTGAACTGGTGGTTGGATGTCGCCTTCACAGGTTATGTAGAACGGCTGACCGAGAAGTGAAGGAGACCCTTGAGAATTTGGCTCATTCTTGGGAAAGGGTTCTCTCTGTTTGGAAGTAGTATCCAAGGACGCTTGGCAAAGAACTTGAGAAGAGCTTCTTTCTTTGCTTGCTTTATGTCGTCGTAGGCTGTCCCGTCTGGTATTTGAATTGGAATTCCAGTCGAAGTCTCGAGATTCAAGGCAGCCCTTCCCGTTATCCAACAGTTAACAAGCTTGCCTTTTACATTCTGCCTGAGGAAGTCTTTAACAAGCTCGTTAATTTCAATTAGGTAAATTGCCTCGTCGGTAGGTTCGACCTCGACCATTGCTACTGTCAGTAAAAGTACTGCTACTGTCAGAAAAAGTACTGCTACTGTCAGTAAAAGTACTGCTACTGTCAGAAAAAGTACTGCTACTGTCAGTAAAAGTACTGCTACTGTCAGTAGCAGTACTGCTAGGAGCAGAAAAAAGGAAAATTTGAGAGGGTTTTCGACGATAAAGTACTGCTACTGTCAGTAAAAGTACTGCTACTGTCAGAAAAAGTACTGCTACTGTCAGTAAAAGTACTGCTACTGTCAGTAGCAGTACTGCTAGTAGCAGAGATTTTTATCGTTGTGGTCCGACGGTTAAGCCACAAACGAATGTCCGACGTCCCACCAACCGAGTCCATTCCCAAACCAGAGGAACCTAAAGCACCAGCCCCTGCACCTCAGTTCCAGCAAGTACCTCCGAATTACTACCAATTTCCACCTCAAGGTTACTACCTACCACAAGGCTTCCCGAACTACCCTCCTCAGCCTATGCCTTACTTCCCCAACCCTTGGATGTTCCAGCAAGCTCCACCCCAGCAATTCCAATTCCAATCTCAGTCCAAGAGAGACCAAGACTTCGAAGAAGGTCTGAACCGCTTACGCAAAGAGTATGCTACAGCTCCTATGGAAGACGACAGGCTTTCAGTCTCTTCCCTAAGGTCGACCAATTCGACTCGTACCACAGATTCGGTTCGTGACCGTGAAGACTACCTCAAGCAGTCTGAGAGACTCTTCATCCTACAACCATTTACAGTTGGAGCTCTCAAGAACATGCGCAATTACGAAGGTCAGACACCAGCTGGAGACCGCAAAACAGACGTACTCGCAAGAGCCGTCCAACTGGTCAAGACAAAGACTGAGATAGTCGACTTCATTCTTGCAGCTTGCCCATACAAGTAAAAAAATAAACAATTACGAGTTAAACTTTTTATTCTTTCTTTTCTGAGTTGTTTAGAGCTGGTTTCTCTTGTAGGAACCTTTCGTACTCTTCCATGGTCATGTAATTGCGAATTTGGTACGCAATTCCAGGTTCGTTGTTTTTGAACCTTACGTATGTAACGCTTCCATCCTCCTCAGGGAAGTAAGCTGCTAACATCTGACCAAGTTTTCTCGGTGACTCGGAGCTCATAAAAATGTCACTTTTTAAACGTTAAGTTTTTAGTCTTATTTTACCCTTTGTTTACCCTTTGTTTACCCTTTGTTTGTCAATGTAGTATTGGAGTGCAATTTCTCCAAATTCTCTATGTCGGAGTTCTTCAGCATTTTCCAAGGTGTACCTGGAGAACTCAAAGAAGTTGTCAAGAAGATACTGCCATGCTGCTCTTCTGAGTTCGTCGGTATTTTGGAAGTGTTGCACCTTCGAGTCTTCGGACATGAAAAAATGACACTTTTTCTATTAAACCGTTTTGGCATTTCTCATGAGTGAGTAAGTTCTGCCGAACCATTGGAAGAGAAGAAGTACTCTTGCTGGCAAAAGACAAAAATAGTTGCCTTAGTTGTCATTGCAATTGTACTCGTAATTGAATTCATTGTACTTCTCTTCACGTACATAAAACTCAAGGACGGCATATGCTTTAAGAAGCTACCATCTTACTAAGACTAAACACTTAGATTTTTCAAGCTTGACTTTTTACAATTTGAATTTTGTTGCTGAATTCAGCAACAAAAATCTGAGTAAAATGGCATATGCTTGCTTCCCTCGGAAAACCGAGGGAAGAGATTCCGTATGAAAACAGTGAAGAACAGCGAGTAGTTAAAAAACCCCAGTCGCCAAAACTCTATGAAAACAGTGAAGCACAGCGAGACCGACTTCTTTCGGGGTCGCCTTCAAACAAGCAGAGTAAATGAACTCTTTATTTTTCAAGCTTGACTTTTTACAATTTGAACTTTGTTTGCGTAGATATGAATTCTGAAAGAAGTATGAGGGTCTTGTATGACTTTGTACTTCTCCCATAGTTCATGTCTGTCAAACTTACCTGCCATGGACTCTTTCATAAGTTCCATGAAATCGTCTTCGGACAATCCGGGGAAAAGTATTATGTCAGTAAGTATTCTTTTAACATCCTTACTTAAACTCTTTGCTGTCTGTACACATATTACGACTGAGATGTTAAAGTGTCTGAGCTTCTTAAGAATTCGACACATATCTTGTTCTCTGTTCTTTAACAAAGGATGAGAAGCAAAGTCATCTAAAATAAGAAGACATCTATGAGGGTAAGTCTTCCAATCGTAAGATTGCAATTTCTTCGAAATGTATTCTATCTCTTTCTGTTTGTTTCTGAAGTGTTTCTTCTCTAATATTCTCTGCATTTCCTCATTTGGGTCTTTAAACTTAGAATTTATATACTCATTTATAGCATTATACTTCAAAACTCTTCTTTGGTACTTCTTTATCCAATCTAACAACTCAGTATCCTTTATACATACTAACTTAGACTTCTTTATAATATCTTTGAACGAATTGACGGTTTGGTCAAATTGACCAGAAGTACTACAAATAACAACTAACTCATAGAATGGGTTCTTCTCATCTAGTTCTTGTTGTTGTGCAGCCATTTTAAGATAAGTGAAAGTCTTACCCGACCCAGGTGGTGCGATTAGACCTGTTATACCATTCTGAGCAAATAAGAACTTTTCATGTATAGGCTTTATCTGAGCATTTTCTAACTTCCTCTTGTTCTTGTTTAAAACATTCTCAAATTTCTTGTCAATGTCAGCAAACTTTTTTTCTAACATATTTTTAGAAAAATTAAAATTTTTATCTTTTAGAAAATGTCTAGTGATTTCGCTATCTATATTCGAGACAAGCTTTTTGACTCTAAAACTTCTGTCGACCATAAAATCTTACATAGTGTAAACAAGAAAGGTGAATTTGTTCTAAAGTTCTGTTTCTGGGAATATGACAAGAACCATAAAACATTAAGCAGAGCAGTCTTAAAATTTGTCAATGACAGACTTGTTGACAGAGATGACGCCTCTTGGAGAGATGAAGTCCAACAAAACTTCTTAGAATGCAAAGAAGACACATGCGCTGTTCTTGAAGATGAAATAGAAAACAGAATAGATGAGCTATTAAAGGACAAAGAACTTTTACATAAATATGGTTGCGCCAAATTTGACATAACTCCACCAGAAAAGAAGAAGAGAGAAAAGAAAGAAAAGAAAGTAGAAGAAGAGAAGAAAGAACCTGAACCAGTTCCAGAGAAAAAGAAATTTGACATGTAAAAATAAAATTTTATTTTTAGAACATTTCTGGGTCAATGTCAATGTTCTCTTCCTCTTTAGGAGCAAACACTGGCTTAGACTCTAAAATCTTTTTACCCAATTTACCTTGAACTTCAACTATCTTAGACTCATAATATTCATAGTCGTCTGCTTTCTTTGGTTCATAAGGTATAACAAGTTTGTATGCTTTACCTTCTTCGAGTTTTGAGAACCTTCTGTCAAAACTTTCTTTGACTGCTAACAAACCTTCTATGTCTAAGTCTTCAAAAGTTGCACCACTTTTTCTAACAATAGCAAACTTAACTGGTTCGATGTTCCAAACTTTGCTGAATGAAGACTTTTCAAAATGGTAGAAGTAAACATTCAAATATGCGAATGGAGCTAACTTATCTTTGACTTCTGTCATGTACTTATTTACTGAGATGAATTTTGCCATCTTTTTCTATCGGATAAAAAATATTTTTTTTAAAATTTACTCAGAAAAATTTTTCTTTGTATATACACCATTCTGAACATCTAAAAGACTTTTGACATTTGCCAAGAATGTTCGTTTAGAAGCTGCCATATAACCATATTCTTGACAATATTGTTTATACGAATCATATAAAGACCTTTCATCTAATGACACAAAGTCGCTTTCTTCTATGAACAGTTCATATACACTCTTGTTTGCTTCTAACAATGTTTGTCTCTCTTCTGTATGTGGAATTTGTCTTGGATTGAACTTAGAAATATCTAATGTCATGAAATATGAGAACAAGTGGTTGTAAAAGTCAGATGTCAAAGTTTCTGCTAAGTCGTCAAAATATTCTGTATCTTGCATATGAGAATCTGACGTTCTGACAACTACATATCTTCTGTCAGAACTTTCTAACTTCATCGGAACAGCATTGTTTGAAACCATAATGAAGTTTGCAACATTCTCACAAACTCTTGAGTCTTTATACTTTCTTTCAACAACTCCAACTTTATCTGTTATAAGACTCTTCAAAGCATCTGAGTTTAAAACTTTTGTTGTATCTATACTTTGAAGTTCATTGCAAACTATAAGTTTCATATTCTCAATTGAGGAGTTAAATTTACCGCAGATGTTTTCTAAGTTTGTCATATTCGGATTCGAATAACCTTCTAACAGTTTGCACAAAATATCTGTAAAGAATGTGTTCTTACCAGTTCCTTGTTTTCCAATTATAATGAGAGCAGTTTCATTTTTAGCACTTGGATGTTGTAAGATGTTTGCAAACCAACATAAGATATACTCATAAACCTTTTCGTTTCCATTGCATATAATTTCTTTGACATGGTCTAACCAAGCTTCTATAATATTTTCTTTCCATTCTACTTGTTCGTATTTATATCCAGTGAAGATAGAATAGAAGTTTGGAGAAGGTGTATAGAACTTTATACCTCGAACTGAAAAATCTTCTAACTTTGACAATAAGATATCCCAAGCATCTAACATCTTCATACCAACTTGTACAACTTTTATTTTCTTAAGTTTCTGTCTACATTCTTGTTCAGACACTATTGTTGCTCTTGGTTTGTTAAAGACAACATCCCATTCTTTCATGACATAACATTCTGGGGCAGAGTCAACATAAATGACTAAACGTTTCAAATCTCGACTGCTTTGTTATAGTCTCTAAATGGACACATATTTCTGAATGCTTGGAAGTCATAAAAATCTGAAACATCTATTCTGTACATTTTTATAAAAATAAAAAAAATAATATTTTTTTATTCTTGACTTTGTTGTTCCATTTGTTGCATTTGTTGTTCTTGAGCTATTTGTTGTTGAAGTTGTTCTTGTAATACAATACTTTCACCAGTTGCATCTTCCAATTCGAAACTTTCTGCTGTCATTGACAAATACATAGGACATAAAAGTTTTACAGGAACAAAGTTTGCGTCAACTAATGTCAACGTTATACTTGCCAAAGTGTTTGAGTTCACTAAGGTTGAAAATTCTGCATTCGAATGAACAATAGGCAAACCAGCAGAGAAAGTATTGTTTATACGCATAAGTATCTTTTGGTCATAATAGTTTCTGTCGACATTCGAATAACACTTTGAACCTAAGTTTGAAACAATATATAAGATTGGTGTGCTTAATGTCAATGGAATAGACATTCCTTGTATGACACCTTTTCCTGTTATAGGAAACTGTTGGTAGTAAAAACCAGAAATAAGTTTTGTATTATAGCTCATATCGTTTATAGTAAACTCAGTCGGACATCCAAACATAATGAAACCTGCTCTAGTTGCAGCACATGTTACACCGTACTTAAAGTATTAAATAAGTCAACAAAACCTGTTGGTGGTATATCTGAGTAAGTATCTTCAAAGGAGTATTTTTTACCATTCACAACAATAAAGTCTTCTGGTGTCAAAAGAGCAAAACAGGCTTTAGTCGTCATTGTGTTTAAGGTTAGTTTACATATCGTCCTTGAGGACTTTGTAAGTTTGTTGTTATAGAATTATATGACTCAGGGTTTTTAGTCGTAATAGTATAAACCATTATGTCTTCTGCCATTTATATATATTTAAAAGTTTTTCTGAAAGTGGAGAAGAACTTCATCTAAACTTTCACATGGCGTTTCTTGAAGTTCTCTGTCTAAGAAGTTCAAATATTTTGTAAAGACATAGAACTTTCCTGTGTCTACACGAACAAACAAAACAGGGTCTTTCATATCGTTCAAAAGTGTGTAAAGTCCTTTACATGAAATAAAGTCTATATTATTTTTCTTCAAACATCTTTCAAGAAGTTTTGACATTTTTACTTAGCAAATAAATTTTAATGAAATGTTGTGGTCGTCAAATATTTTTATAACGTCTGGGAAACTATATTTTAAGTTCAACGTTTCACCTCCTTTCATAACGTATATCTTGTCAATGACATTATATGAAACACCACAGCAACTAATGTCGGGTTCTATTTCTTTGATGTTTATATCGTCTGCCTCTGTCAAAAGTTTCAATAGTTCTTTCAAAACTTCATGAGGTGCAATGACATATGAGTTCACTTTTACAGGGTTGTGTTCGACCAAGTTTAACATTATACTTAAAGCTTGACAAATCTTCTCCTGAGTTTGAAGTTTGTCTTTCAGTTGTTGGTAGTCGTTTCGAATATCTGCAACAGAACTTAAGTCTCTGCTAACTTCAGGATATGTTGGTTCTTTTACAGGAACAATTGTTATACCATTTTCGTCTTCGTATGGTTTCCCCACTTCAACATCTCTGTCTTTGAAATTGACAACAACACTTTGACTGTTTGTTTGAGTTGGTGAATTTAACTTCACATCTGCCACCGCCATTAAACCTTTTGAAACACTTACGCTTCTATTTTTCGGAAATGACATTTTACTTAGAATAAAAAGATGGACGTATTCGGATATCTTATTGAATTGAAGCAGAACAAAGTTTATACTCACAAACAATACAAATACATTGACAGAATAGTTCTTTACACAAACAATGGAAAATGTTATAGAATAGCAATATTTGCTGAACCAAAATATTTTCATAAAGCAAAGAAAGTTGGTATAACCGAGATGGTGAAAGTTCTTGAAGCAGACAAAAATATAACTTCAAAACTGACCGATATTTAAAAGGTAAGTTTATAATACAATATTATGTCAAAACTGGCGTACTGTCAATATTTGACGGAGAGAAGTCAGTTCAAGAACAACTTACTGACCTGCTGCCAAAATCTGCTCGATGGAAGCTGTCGTTATGCCAATCTGAGGAGCCCCAGCAGGTTTCTTCGAACGAATCTTCAAAAGAGCATCTTCCGTGAAAAGTGCTATTGGTTTTGTAAACTTCTTTGCTCTCAATTCATCTGGACCGTCTCTGTCACCAGTATATTGTATTTGTACAGTACCAACAGTTGAAATACCACCATAAAGTCTTCTGAGTCAGCAAATGGAATGCCAAGCCAAAAGTTTGAACGGTCTCCATTTGTATATTGAGTTTTTTGACCTCCTGTATGAGTCCATACTTTCACATATGGCATATAGAACTTTGCATTCAGGGTTAATGGTTGTTGTGAATGTGTTGTTAAAGTTCATAGCATCTAATGTCAAGTTGTATGACCTCATATCCTCAACTGTAGAATATTCTCTCTTGGATAATATTTGCCATCTATGTTTATATGATATTAATACCAGGGTTGTAGAAACAAGAATAGTCATTTATAGTTCGTCTGAACAGTACAAACATAGTATCTGCATTTTCATTGCAGTTGTTAAAGCAATATCTGTTCTTGCACCTGGGTCAGCACTTTGGTTTCCAACTTCACCTGCAAAGTCTTTGACAGATATTTGGTGTATAGGGAACATAAGTGGAACTGCAATATATTTGGCAGCTAAAGCATTTGAAATATCTGGGTCCAACATATAGACTGCAAGTCTGCTTTCTATTCTCTTGCATTCAAATTTTTCGCATGTGAACTTAACTGGGTCCCAAGCATTTCCACCAGCATTGAAATAATAGTTTACTTCAGTGTTGAAGTTTGAGAAACCAAAGTCTAAGTCAACTTTGTCTTTGCAAAAGTCACAGAACTTGGCCCACCAGTTCCGCTACAGTAATGCTGAATGGGTCTTGTGTTGGTGCAATGACTAAGTTATTTTTGCTTGGAGTAAGTTCAATAGAAATTTTTCCTGCCCAGTTTGGCAAGTATCTTAAAAACCTGAAGATGAGGAAAGATGACAAAGGAACTCTAAGTTTCAGTTTTACTTTTGGTTACTGCTGCTGAGTTTGTCCAGAAAGGTCAACATAAACTCCTGGAACGTTAGGGTCAAGTCTTCTTATTTTCTCAATAGTTGCATACTGGTCTGTTTGTTCTCTAGCTTGTGGTTGTACTGAGTTTCTCAAAGCGAACCATTCATAGTTTGCCCATGTTACTGTTTGAACTAAGTCAGAGTTAGAAATATCTTATATCCCATAAAAACTTCTGGAGCATATTGTATCCGACATAGAAAATTCCATTGCAACCTTTCTTGTCAGACAACTTGGCAGAAGGTTTTATTTCAATGTCTTGTTTCCACGTATAAGAATGAGTTGTCAATAGAAATAATATGAAACCTGTCGCAAGCAATATCTACTGTTGTTGAAGAACCTTCTCCAAACTCACCTACGTTTCCATAAGAAACAGCAGTTGTATATTCGTAAGTTCCAGGAACTATTTCTGACCTTCTAATGGCATTGTCGCATTCGTTATACCATTCGGAAACATTTCGTTCATGGCATCCAAAACTGTTGGCGTTATATTCTGAGCGGCGTACATTTCATATGGGTAAAAATATAGAATAGTTGGATTTATATATCATAATAGAACCCACTCGGACCAAGCTTTACTTTCTTCCTGACTGAGTTTTTAACTCTTCTTTTTCCTTCATTGCCACTACTTTCACTAGATGAAGTTACTTCTTCACTACTTTCACTTTGTTCTACTCTTCTCTTCTTCTTTGGTGTCGCTTTTGGTAACTTGCCCTCTGCTTCAAGTTGTTGCATCTTTGCCTCATGTTCACCTAGTATGTTGTAAATTTCCCATGTCCTTTTTGCCTTTGGGCTCTGGTCGCCCATCTCAGGTAACCTATATCCTAGAAGATTTTGTCATAGTTTGTATTTGAGTCTTCGTGTATTGTTTGCATGACTCTTTCCTGAGTTTCCGGTTCAAGCTCTTCAAACAGAGCTTGTCCATATGGAATAAGCTCGTTTCCAAATATATGTTTTGTAGCCATTCTGGTTTTTCTTTCCATGTTACCAATAATATCTTTTGTGAATGGGAAAGCTTTTACCCATGTTCAGTCTTGCGTCATTTATTTCTGTAGTTGGTTTTATTTTGTCAAGGAACATGTTTTTTCAATCTAACATTTCATTTGGTACTGTCCATTTGAGTTTTCTTAAATATTCATCCCTTCTCTGTTCATTGTCTGCAAAGTAAGTTTTTATGACATTTTGCAAACTTTCGTTTGCAAGGTCATGTACAATAGGTCTCTTCTTCTCTCTCCCTAACTCTCTTTCTAAACTCTTCACCAAATATACCATCTCTATGGTTCCTGTGTAGTTCTTTGAGATAAATGTTCTAGAACGTCAGGTGTTATATTTCCCTCAGCCATGTTCATTTCATACTGGTCAAATATCTGCATCTTTCATATCTTTCAATGGCATTAAAGCCGCGCTGAAAATACCAGCTATATCTGGTTCACCATTCACTTCCATTGCGTCTACAACTTCTTGGAATTGAGGTTGTAAGTTTATGAACCAACTATCCGGATTAGCTTTATGACCCCATCTCATTGTAGTTCCATAGTCTGCAGAAACAAAAGTAGGTTTGTTTCCATATTGGTTAGGTTCTGAATGAACTTTAAACAATGTTTCATTTCTATATGTTTTGTTGAAATTTAACCTTTTATTTTCACCGAGTTCATCCAAAGATTGAACGTTATATGCTCGTAAGTAAAAAGGATGTTGTATTTGTGTACATTATCTTTCAGTTCTTTCCATTCTTTGCTGAATATTTTCATCTGATGTTGGAGTCTTTTGTATGTCGGCGAACATTTTTATATTCTTCTACTATGTCAGCCGAATTTTTCTTAGACTCCTTGGAAAGATTCCATATTCTCGCATACTCTTGTTGAGGGTCAAGATTTTTCGGCTGTTCCAAATCTTCATCTAGTTCTGTGAAGTTAGTTTCCAAAGGAGGGACTTGTTCGTTTCCTTCAGGCTCTTCTAGCTGTTGTTGCTGAACTATTTCTTCCATGTCTGGTTGTATCTGAACTTCTTCCTGTGGAGTTTCTTGTACCTCATCTGGTGGCATTTCATATATTCCGAGACCGTTTTTAACAAGTTCCCTATTTAAGTCATCCGCATTCATAACCCTTTCTTCTTTCGTTCCGTCTCTATTTTTTACGCGTTTCATGAAGATAGTTGAATCATCATTTATCTCTGACATCAAATATCTCGGAGTAAATTCAGTCATGTCATTTGGATGATATGCTATTAAATCATATCCCTTAGCGAGCTTGTATTTTCCAGGTTTGAAATTATATCCCATTTGGTGCTGAACCATAAAGCTAAATAGGTTCGGGTCAGTATTTCCTTCCTTGAACTTTCTAATAGCTTCTTTATATCTGTCACTAAAGTCAAGAGTATCTGAGTAACCATAATTTTTCTTAAGCATTTTTAAGAATTCTTGGTTTCCTTGTTCTCTACTTCTTTTATGTCCTTGCTCTGTTTGTGCTGGTTGTTGTGCTGGTTGTTGTGCTGGTTGTGGAGGTGGTTGTTGTGCTGGTTGTGGAGGTGGTTGTTGTGCAGGGTTTTGAACTGTTGGTTGCTGTGCAGGGTTTTGAACTGTTGGTTGTTGTCCTTGCTCTGGTTGTTGTTGTTGTGCTGGATTTTGAACTGTTGGTTGTTGTGTTGGTTTTGGTGCATGCCTGTGTCTGTGTCCATGTGACGATGTAAATGTTTTAGGTAGTCCTGGTGCAGGTGCTTCTCTTGGAGGGTTTGGTGGTATATAAGTTCCACTAGCTAGTATATAAGTTCCACCAGCTGGTATATAAGTTCCACCAGCTGGCACATATGTTCCATCTGCAGCATAATGTCCTACCTGACTTTTCGTTTTTAAGAAAGCATTTACTAGGTCTGTTTTGGTCTGTTGTAACTCTTTTTCTTGACTTTCCACAACAGTTGCTCTAACGGAGTCATAGGCACTTTGAACTGCCTGTCTCGTTGCTGCATCTGTTATTTTCGTCATATTTTGTGCTACTTCTCTTAACTCTTTGTCGAAACCTTCAGACTTCAGTTTCTTTCCAGCTGAGAAGTCGTTCACTAGTTTCACCTTACTATGAAGAGCTTCGAAGGCATTCTTAAAGTCGGCATTCATTAAAGCTTCATTTGAACTGTCTTCATCCGCTTGTATTTTTGTCCTTATTGACCCTATAAGTTGGGCTGCTTTAGCGTTGGCTTGGCATCTAACCAGTCATTATTAGCTTTTATAATATCTGCGCTTTCATTGCCTTTGCATGGCCGCGTCGTTATTTTTACTTTCTTGTGCTAAGTTTTCATACTGTACGGTTTGGTTTTGCAACTGTAAAAGTTTTTCTGCCTTTACATTTGCTTCAACTTCTTTTTTATACTCATCGCTATCTATATATGTCTTCAGGGCTTTTTGTTTTATCTCTTCATCTTTCAGTACTATATTGAGTAGTATGGTTTTTCAAATTTATAACATCTTGTTCCATTTTTGCTACTTTCTGCTGCTTTTTCTGACACTTTTTTTCGCATATTCCTCTGTACTTAGTTCTTTCAGTTGTTCTTCTTTCTTCTTTTTCTCTACGTTTAACTCATTGAGTTTCTTTGTGTGTCTGTCATATTCTAGTTTCTTTTCGTTTTCACTTATTTGTTTCTGTATGTCTATGTTTGACTTTTTGACATCTGTTATTTGATTTTTGAGTGAACTCAAATTCATTTGACTTTGAGGGTTATAAGCTGTTCCGTCTGCAGCTCCACCATAGCCTGCCATTTTCGCTAAAAGTGCCGCTCTTAAACCTCCACTCTGTGCACCAATAACTCGGTTTAAAAGCATAGGGTTGCTTGACATTTGTTGCAACATAGTGGGGTCATTCATCATTTGTTGTTGCAACTGTTGTTGTGGTGTCAGTTTTACTATTGGATGTTTCAATGCTCCCTTCCTCTTACGTATATTCTTACGTAGCTTACGTGGCATTTTAAGTGAAGTTAAAAAGCGGTTTTTGACAGATGTTTATATGACACTTTTTGTTCAGCACAAAAAACTACTCGGTCAAAGTGTTGTCAGTTTTGTAAAATAACCGTCCTATCTCATTCTATAAGGGAAAAAGGCTTCTCAAAGTATACTTCCTTGGAACGCCTGTAACTTTTCCTGTAGCGACGATAGACCCTTACTTGTCCGGACAAAGTTATACTATTTTGAGTGCTCTACAAAAAAGTCAACGGCGACGACTCTCAAAAACCGTTGTGTAAAAAGTTTTACCGTTGGACAAAAAAGTATATATAGAAAACAAAAAACGTTTATAGTTCATTCAATATTTGAGATGGAACGGTTTTCCAACGGTAACTATTAAAAAATAAAAAAAAATAGAGGGGGTCTCCGTTGGTAAAAACGGTTTATTTTAAACTTTTCTATGAGTAGTCCGAAAAAAACAGTTTATTTTTCATAATGGAAGGAAGAAAAAGTGTCGCAAACAATTCGTCGACTACCTCTGCAGTTAAAGTTCCTACAACTTATGTCTCACCATTCTCAAAACCCTTACGACCTCCTATAATACCAAAGCAACTTCCTCATACAATTCAAGACAATTTGTCCAACAATTTGAGTTCTTCTTCTCAAAACACACTGAAACAACAGATACAGTTGTCCAAACAGCACCAGAACAAGTTTCACATAGTTCTACAATTCAAGACAAATTGTCCAACAATTTGAGTTCTTCTTCTTCTCAAAACACAACAGAAACATCTGAAACAGATTTACAACCAGCACCAGAACAAGTTTCACATAGTTCTACAAGTATGTTAACAAGAGCACAATTTCAAGATTTAATTTCTCTTGAACAATATTCGAGTAACGAAACACAAAGCGACGACTGTAACCTCTCGCTACCCGAATCCATTCAAAGAAAATACGCCATGAAAAGACTGAAATTGTTGTATAAACTTCTTAACAATTGGGGGGTCGAAGACAACACAGATTATAGTGAAATGTTTAACAAAGTCATAGAATCTGTTAAACCAATTGAAAACGACATAAAAAATCCCGGTGTTCTTGTAGACCTTTTCGCCTCAAAATTACCAGTTACAACCAATCTAATAGCAACACAAGCTATAGAGCAATTTATTTTATGTTTTCCCAAGCAATATAGACAACACCTGAGGGAAACAAGAATAGGAAAATTTCAATTGGTGTATCCTACAACATACAACTATTACGAAGAAGCAAATGAATATGGAGAACTCTCATTCCATTTCACACTTTCAGTTCCTGAGGGAGAAGAAAAAGCAATCTATCATGTACAATCTCTTGCAGGATGTGAAGGAAAACCCCACATAATAACTACTGTTGCAATTGACAAACCTGCAAGAGTCGAAGACGATGTTTTGTTCGCGTCCATTGCTGGTTTTGGCATGGGAGAACCAATTCCAATTTCCCATTTCACAGAATACTCAGCACAACATTTTCAAAATGTAGAATTCGTGTTCTACGACCATCAAAAGTTCCTGCTAACAAAACCAAAGAAACAATTTGTCTCAATATTTGTTGCTGGTCATGTGGCTGACAAAGAGCCATCAGATACTGACTATGAAGAAGAGGAGGAGGAAGAAGAAAACGATAGCGATGTCGTTCTTATCGAATAAAAACTTTAATTTTTTACTATATAATTTTTTTAGTTCTCCTCTAGGTTTTTCTTAGGGCTAGAAGGGGCGCAGCCCCTGGAAGCCCCACTTCCTTTTTTTTTTTTTTTTTTTACGGTAGTGTTTACTAATAGATGAATAGTATATAAATTCTATTAAAATGGATTTGATCCAAAAAAATATATAAAATTTGATCATAAATAAAATCGTTTTAAATTACTTCTTCATTTAAATTATAACAATTATTTTTGGTTTTATATTTTTTTGGATCAAATCCATTTTAATAGAATTTATATACTATTCATCTATTAGTAAACACTACCGTATATTATTTTTTTAAGCTATCTTATTTTTTTGAACTTTTATTCAAATCTTTGGTCGCAAGAAGAATTGCATGATAAATAAAAACATTTAATCAAAGTCAATTTTATTTTTCATATTCAAATGGACTGAGTGTTAACATTTAACATTTTTTGCTAATTGTCGTCAAAAATTAGGCGTAAAGCAAAAATTGATATTTCATATGGTTTTATGATAGATAAGCATTATATTCCCACTCATTATATTCGTAAATTTTGAGGTTTATCCTTCGCTTTTAAGATCATTGAATTTGATTTTTATATAAAATAGTTATATATTAGAAAATAATATGAGTTTATGTGATATTATTTTTCAGAAGATTTTGTGTTCTTCTTCAAAATTTTATTTTTTATTAAAAAGGATCTTTACAAAATATACATTTACTTTAATTAATATTTAAAAACGTGCTCTATCAAAAGTTCCAAAAATTCAATATTTTAGCTTTTCTGAGGTGTCACTTTTGATGAATTTCTGTTTACAACAATAATTACATAAATCCATATGAATCAATCCGCTATTTATTCAGTCTCTAATTTTAATAGCTTTTTTGAATCTTGCAATCTAAATAATTAATATATGCGGGTCATTTTATTTTTTTTTTCATAATTACATTATATATAATAATAGATTAAAAAAAAGTAGTGGGGCTTCCAGGCGCGTTGCGCCCTCTAGCCCCGAAGATGTTTAGTATAAATGAAGTTTTTATTCGGAGGGCTTCCAGGCGCGTTGCGCCCTCTAGCCCCGAAGATGTTTAGTATAAATGAAGTTTTTATTCGGAGGGCTTCCAGGCGCGTTGCGCCCTCTAGCCCTGAAGATGTTTAGTATAAATGAAGTTTTTATTCGGAGGGCTTCCAGGCGCGTTGCGCCCTCTAGCCCTGAAGATGTTTAGTATAAATGAAGTTTTTATTCGGAGGGCTTCCAGGCGCGTTGCGCCCTCTATCCCATAAAAAATTTCTGAGGACGAGCCAGCCGGTGACTTTTTGGTAGAGCACTCAAAATAGTATAACTTTGTCCGGACAAGTAAGGGTCTATCGTCGCTACAGGAAAAGTTACAGGCGTTCCAAGGAAGTATACTTTGAGAAGCCTTTTTCCCTTATAGAATGAGATAGGACGGTTATTTTACAAAACTGACAACACTTTGACCGAGTAGTTTTTTGTGCTGAACAAAAAGTGTCATATAAACATCTGTCAAAAACCGCTTTTTAACTTCACTTAAAATGCCACGTAAGCTACGTAAGAATATACGTAAGAGGAAGGGAGCATTGAAACATCCAATAGTAAAACTGACACCACAACAACAGTTGCAACAACAAATGATGAATGACCCCACTATGTTGCAACAAATGTCAAGCAACCCTATGCTTTTAAACCGAGTTATTGGTGCACAGAGTGGAGGTTTAAGAGCGGCACTTTTAGCGAAAATGGCAGGCTATGGTGGAGCTGCAGACGGAACAGCTTATAACCCTCAAAGTCAAATGAATTTGAGTTCACTCAAAAATCAAATAACAGATGTCAAAAAGTCAAACATAGACATACAGAAACAAATAAGTGAAAACGAAAAGAAACTAAGAATATGACAGACACACAAAGAAACTCAATGAGTTAAACGTAGAGAAAAAGAAGAAAGAAGAACAACTGAAAGAACTAAGTACAGAGGAATATGCGAAAAAAGTGTCAGAAAAAGCAGCAGAAGTAGCAAAAATGGAACAAGATGTTATAAATTTGAAAAACCATACTACTCAATATAAAGTACTGAAAGATGAAGAGATAAAACAAAAAGCCCTGAAGACATATATAGATAGCGATGAGTATAAAAAAGAAGTTGAAGCAAATGTAAAGGCAGAAAAACTTTTACAGTTGCAAAACCAAACCGTACAGTATGAAAACTTAGCACAAGAAAGTAAAAATAACGACGCGGCCATGCAAAAGGCAATGAAAAGCGCAGATATTATAAAAGCTAATAATGACTGGTTAGATGCCCAAGCCAACGCTAAAGCAGCCCAACTTATAGGGTCAATAAGGACAAAAATACAAGCGGATGAAGACAGTTCAAATGAAGCTTTAATGAATGCCGACTTTAAGAATGCCTTCGAAGCTCTTCATAGTAAGGTGAAACTAGTGAACGACTTCTCAGCTGGAAAGAAACTGAAGTCTGAAGGTTTCGACAAAGAGTTAAGAGAAGTAGCACAAAATATGACGAAAATAACAGATGCAGCAACGAGACAGGCAGTTCAAAGTGCCTATGACTCCGTTAGAGCAACTGTTGTGGAAAGTCAAGAAAAAGAGTTACAACAGACCAAAACAGACCTAGTAAATGCTTTCTTAAAAACGAAAAGTCAGGTAGGACATTATGCTGCAGATGGAACATATGTGCCAGCTGGTGGAACTTATATACCACCAAACCCTCCAAGAGAAGCACCTGCACCAAGACTACCTAAAACATTTACATCGTCACATGGACACAGACACAGGCATGCACCAAAACCAACACAACAACCAACAGTTCAAAATCCAGCACAACAACAACCAACACAACAACCAACAGTTCAAAATCCAGCACAACAACAACAACCAACAATTCAAAATCCAGCACAACAACCACCTCCACAACCAGCACAACAACCAGCACAGCAACCAACAGTTCAAAACCCTGCACAACAACAACCACAAACAGAGCAAGGACATAAAAGAAGTAGAGAAAAAGGAAACCAAGAATTCTTAAAAATGCTTAAGGAAGATTATGGTTACCCAGATACTCTTGACTTTAGTGACAGATATAAAGAAGCTATTAGAAAGTTCAAGGAAGGAAATACTGACCCGAACCTATTTAGCTTTATGGTTCAGTATCAAATGGGATATAATCTCAAACCTGGAAAATACAAGCTCGCTAAGGGATATGATTTAATAGCATATCATCCAAATGACATGAATGAATTTACTCCGAGATATTTGGTGTCAGAGCTAAATGATAATTCAACTCTCTTCATGAAACGCGTAAAAAATAGAGACGGAACGAAAGAAGAAAGGTTTATGAGTCCGGATGACTTAGATAGGGAACTTGTTAAAAACGGTCTCGGAATATATGAAATGCCAGCAGATGAGGTACAAGAAACTCAACAGGAAGAAGTTCAGATACAACCAGACATGGAAGAAATAGTTCAGCAACAACAGCTAGAAGAGCCTGAAGGAAACGAACAAGTCCCTCCTTTGGAAACTAACTTCACAGAACTAGATGAAGATTTGGAACAGCCGAAAAATCTTGACCCTCAACAAGTGTATGCGGAGAATATGGAATCTTTCCAAGAGTCTAAGAAAAATTCGGCTGACATAGTAGAAGAATATCGAAAAATGTTCGCCGACATACAAAAGACTCCAACATCAGATGAAAATATTCAGCATAGAATGGAAGTACTGAAAGAAAATGTACGCAAATACAATAATCCTTTTTACTTACGACCATATAACGTTCAATCTTTGGCTGAACTCGGTGAAAATAAAAGGTTAAATTTCAACAAAACATATAGAAATGAAACATTGTTTAAAGTTCATTCAGAACCTAACCAATATGGAAACAAACCTACTTTTTGTTTCTGCAGACTATGGAACTACAATGAGATGGGGTCATAAAGCTAATCCGGATAGTTGGTTCATAAACTTACAACCTCAATTCCAAGAAGTTGTAGACGCAATGGAAGTGAATGGTGAACCAGATATAGCTGGTATTTTCAGCGCGGCTTTAATGCCATTGAAAGATATGAAAGATGCAGATATTTTGGACCAGTATGAAATGAACATGGCTGAGGGAAATATAACACCTGACGTTCTAGAACATTTATCTCAAAGAACTACACAGAACCATAGAGATGGTATATTTGGTGAAGAGTTTAGAAAGAGAGTTAGGGAGAGAGAAGGAAGAGAACCTATTGTACATGACCTTGCAAACGAAAGTTTGCAAAATGTCATAAAAACTTACTTTGCAGACAATGAACCGAGAATGGATGAATATTTAAGAAAACTCAAATGGACAGTACCAAATGAAATGTTAGTATTGAAAAACATGTTCCTTGACAAAATAAAACCAACTACAGAAATAAATGACGCAAGACTGGAACATTGGGTAAAAGCTTTCCCATTCACAAAAGATATTATTGGTAACATGGAAAGAAAACCAGAATGGCTACAAAAACATATATTTGGAAACGAGCTTATTCCATATGGACAAGCTCTGTTTGAAGAGCTTGAACCGGAAACTCAGGAAAGAGTCATGCAAACAATACACGAAGACTCAAATACAAACTATGACAAAATCTTTCTAGGATATAGGTTACCTGAGATGGGCGACCAGAGCCCAAAGGCAAAAAGGACATGGGAAATTTACAACATACTAGGTGAACATGAGGCAAAGATGCAACAACTTGAAGCAGAGGGCAAGTTACCAAAAGCGACACCAAAGAAGAAGAGAAGAGTAGAACAAAGTGAAAGTAGTGAAGAAGTAACTTCATCTAGTGAAAGTAGTGGCAATGAAGGAAAAAAGAAGAGTTAAAAACTCAGTCAGGAAGAAAGTAAAGCTTGGTCCGAGTGGGTTCTATTATGATATATAAATCCAACTATTCTAATATTTTTACCCATATGAAATGTACGCCGCTCAGAATATAACGCCAACAGTTTTTGGATGCCATGAACGGAAATGTTTCCGAATGGTATAACGAATGCGACAATGCCATTAGAAGGTCAGAAATAGTTCCTGGAACTTACGAATATACAACTGCTGTGTTTCTTATGGAAACGTAGGTGAGTTTGGAGAAGGTTCTTCAACAACAGTAGATATTGCTTGCGACAGGTTTCATATTATTTCTATTGACAACTCATTCTTATACGTGGAACAAGACATTGAAATAAAACCTTCTGCCAAGTTGTCTGACAAGAAAGGTTGCAATGGAATTTTCTATGTCGGATACCAATATGCTCCAGAAGTTTTTATGGGATATAAGATATATTCTAACTCTGACTTAGTTCAAACAGTAACATGGGCAAACTATGAATGGTTCGCTTTGAGAAACTCAGTACAACCACAAGCTAGAGAACAAACAGACCAGTATGCAACTATTGAGAAAATAAGAAGACTTGACCCTAACGTTCCAGGAGTTTATGTTGACCTTTCTGGACAAACTGCAGCAGCAGTAACCAAAGTAAAACTGAAACTTAGAGTTCCTTTGTCATCTTTCCTCATCTTCAGGTTTTTAAGATACTTGCCAAACTGGGCAGGAAAAATTTCTATCGAACTTACTCCAAGCAAAAATAACTTAGTCATTGCACCAACACAAGACCCATTCACTATTACAGACGTAAAGGGAACAAATAAAACGTCATTCGCCGAATTTTGCAAAGACAAAGTTGACTTAGACTTTGGTTTCTCAAACCTCAACACTGAAGTAAACTGTTATTTTAATGCTGCTGGAGATGCTTGGGACCCAGTTAAGTTCACATGCGAACAGTTTGAATGCAAGAGAATAGAAAGCAGACTTGCAGTCTATATGTTGGACCCAGATATTTCAAATGCTTTAGCTGCCAAATATATTGCAGTTCCACTTATGTTCCCTATACACCAAATATCTGTCAAAGACTTTGCAGGTGAAGTTGGAAACCAAAGTGCTGACCCAGGTGCAAGAACAGATATTGCTTTAATAACTGCAATAAACATGCAGATACTATGTTTGTACTGTTCAGACGAACATAAATGACTATTCTTGTTTCTACAACCCTGGTATTAAATATCATATAAACATAGATGGCAAATATTATCCAAGAGAAGAATATTCTACAGTTGAGGATATGAGGTCATACAACTTGACATTAGATGCTATGAACTTTAACAACAACTTCACAACAACCATTAACCTGAAATGCAAAGTTCTATTATGCCATATGTGAAAGTATGGACTCTATACAGGAGGTCAAAAACTCAATATACAAATGGAGACCGTTCAAACTTTTGGCTTGGCATTCCATTTGCTGACTCAGAAGACTTTATGGGTGGTATTTCAACTGTTGGTACTGTACAAATACAATATACTGGTGACAGAGACGGTCCAGATGAATTGAGAGCAAAGAAGTTTACAAAACCAATAGCACTTTTCACGGAAGATGCTCTTTTTGAAGATTCGTTCGAAGAAACCTGCTGGGCTCCTCAGATTGGCATAACGACAGCTTCCATCGAGCAGATTTTGGCAGCAGGTCAGTAAGTTGTTCTTGAACTGACTTCTCTCGTCAAATATTGACAGTACGCCAGTTTTGACATAATATTGTATTATAAACTTACCTTTAGAAATATCGGTCAGTTTTGAAGTTATATTTTTTGTCTGCTTCAAGAACTTTCACCATTTCAGTTATACCAACTTTCTTTGCTTTATGAAAATATTTTGGTTCAGCAAATATTGCTATTCTATAACATTTTCCATTGTTTGTGTAAAGAACTATTCTGTCAATGTATTTGTATTGTTTGTGAGTAAACTTTGTTCTGCTTCAATTCAATAAGATATCCGAATACGTCCATCTTTTTATTCTAAGTAAAATGTCATTTCCGAAAATAGAAGCGTAAGTGTTTCAAAAGGTTTAATGCGGTGGCAGATGTGAAGTTAAATTCACCAACTCAACAAACAGTCAAAGTGTTGTTGTCAATGTCAAAGACAGAGATGTTGAAGTGGGGAAACCATACGAAGACGAAAATGTATAACAATTGTTCCTGTAAAAGAACCAACATATCCTGAAGTTAGCAGAGACTTAAGTTCTGTTGCAGATATTCGAAACGACTACCAACAACTGAAAGACAAAACTTCAAACTCAGGAGAAGATTTGTCAAGCTTTAAGTATAATGTTAAACTTGGTCGAACACAACCCTGTAAAAGTGAACTCATATGTCATTGCACCTCATGAAGTTTGAAAGAACTATTGAAACTTTTGACAGAGGCAGACGATATAAACATCAAAGAAATAGAACCCGACATTAGTTGCTGTGGGTGTTTCATATAATGCCATTGACAAGATATACGTTATGAAAGGAGGTGAAACGTTGAACTTAAAATATAGTTTCCCAGACGTATAAAAAATATTTGACGACCACAACATTTCATTAAAGTTTATTTGCTAAGTAAATGGCAGAAGACATAATGGTTTATACTATTACGACTAAAAACCCTGAGTCATATAATTCTATAACAACAAACTTACAAAGTCCTCAAGGACGATATTGTAAACTAACCTTAAACACAATGACGACTAAAGCCTGTTTTTGCTCTTTTGACACCAGAAGACTTTATTGTTGTGAATGGTAAAAAATACTCCTTTGAAGATACTTACTCAGATATACCACCAACAGGTTTTGTTGACTTATTTAATACTTTAAGGACGGGTGTAACATGTGCTGCAACTAGAGCAGGTTTCATTATGTTTGGATGTCCGACTGAGTTTACTATAAACGATATGAGCTATAATACAAAACTTATTTCTGGTTTTTACTACCAACAGTTTCCTATAACAGGAAAAGGTGTCATACAAGGAATGTCTATTCCATTGACATTAAGCACACCAATCTTATATATTGTTTCAAACTTAGGTTCAAAGTGTTATTCGAATGTCGACAGAAACTATTATGACCAAAAGATACTTATGCGTATAAACAATACTTTCTCTGCTGGTTTGCCTATTGTTCATTCGAATGCAGAATTTTCAACCTTAGTGAACTCAAACACTTTGGCAAGTATAACGTTGACATTAGTTGACGCAAACTTTGTTCCTGTAAAACTTTTATGTCCTATGTATTTGTCAATGACGGCAGAAAGTTTCGAATTGGAAGATGCAACTGGAAAGTATTGTATTACAAGAACAACTTCAACAACAAATAGCTCAAGAACAACAAATGCAACAAATGGAACAACAAAGTCAAGAATAAAAAAATATTATTTTTTTATTTTTATAAAAATGTACAGAATAGATGTTTCAGATTTTTATGACTTCCAAGCATTCAGAAATATGTGTCCATTTAGAGACTATAACAAAGCAGTCGAGAATTTGAAACGTTTAGTCATTTATGTTGACTCTGCCCCAGAATGTTATGTCATGAAAGAATGTGATGTTGTCTTTAACAAACCAAGAGCAACAATAGTGTCTGAACAAGAATGTAGACAGAAACTTAAGAAAATAAAAGTCGTACAAGTTGGCATGAAGATGTTAGATGCTTGGGATATCTTATTGTCAAAGTTAGAAGATTTTTCAGTTCGAGTATAAAGTTCTATACACCTTCTCCAAACTTCTATTCTATCTTCACTGGATATAAATATGAACAAGTAGAATGGAAAGAAAATATTATAGAAGCTTGGTTAGACCATGTCAAAGAAATTATATGCAATGGAAACGAAAAGGTTTATGAGTATATCTTATGTTGGTTTGCAAACATCTTACAACATCCAAGTGCTAAGAATGAAACTGCTCTCATTATAATTGGAAAACAAGGAACAGGTAAGAACACATTCTTTACAGATATTTTGTGCAAACTGTTAGAAGGTTATTCGAATCCGAATATGACAAACTTAGAAAACATCTGTGGCAAGTTTAACTCCTCAATAGAGAATATGAAACTTATAGTTTGCAATGAACTTCAAAGTATAGATACAACAAAAGTTTTAAACTCAGATGCTTTGAAGAGTCTTATAACAGATAAAGTTGGAGTTGTTGAAAGAAAGTATAAAGACTCAAGAGTTTGTGAGAATGTTGCAAACTTCATTATGGTTTCAAACAATGCTGTTCCGATGAAGTTAGAAAGTTCTGACAGAAGATATGTAGTTGTCAGAACGTCAGATTCTCATATGCAAGATACAGAATATTTTGACGACTTAGCAGAAACTTTGACATCTGACTTTTACAACCACTTGTTCTCATACTTTATGACATTAGATATTTCTAAGTTCAATCCAAGACAAATTCCACATACCGAAGAGAGACAAACATTGTTAGAAGCAAACAAGAGTGTATATGAACTGTTCATAGAAGAAAGCGACTTTGAGTGTTTAGATGAAAGGTCATTATACGATTCGTATAAACAATATTGTCAAGAATATGGTTATATGGCAGCTTCTAAACGTACATTCTTGGCAAATGTCAAAAGTCTTTTAGATGTTCAGAATGGTGTATATACAAAGAAAATTTTTTCTGAGTAAATTTTAAAAAAAATATTTTTTATCCGATAGAAAAAGATGGCAAAATTCATCTCAGTAAATAAGTACATGACAGAAGTCAAAGATAAGTTAGCTCCATTCGCATATTTGAATGTTTACTTCTACAATTTTGAAAAGTCTACATTTGACAAAATTTGGAACATTGCACCAGTTAAGTTTGCTGTTGTTAGAAAAAGTGGTGCAACTTTTGAAGACTTATACATTGACGGTATGTTGACAGTCAAAGAAAGTTTTGACAGAAGGTTCTCAAACCTTAAAGAAGGCAAAGCATACAAACTTGTTATACCTTATGAACCAAAGAAGACAGACGACTATGAATATTATGAGTCTAAAGTTGTAGAAGTTCAAGGTAAATTGGGTAAAAAGATTTTAGAGTCTAAGCAGTGTTTACTCCTAAAGAAGAAGAGAAATTGACATTGACCCAGAAATGTTCTAAAAATAAAATTTTATTTTTACATTCAAATTTCTTTTTTCTCTGGAACTGGTTCAGGTTCTTTCTTCTCTTCTTCTACTTTCTTTTCTTTCTTTTCTCTCTTCTTCTTTTCTGGTGGAGTTATGTCAAATTTGGCGCAACTATATTTATGTAAAAGTTCTTTGTCCTTTAATAGCTCATCTATTCTGTTTTCTATTTCATCTCAAGAACAGCGCATGTGTCTTCTTTGCATTCTAAGAACTTTTGTTGGACTTCATCTTTCCAATCGGCGTCATCTCTGTCAACAAGTCTGTCATTGACAAATTTTAAGACTGCTCTTTGTAATGTTTTATGGTTCTTGTCATATTCCCAGAAACAGAACTTTAGAACAAATTCACCTTTCTTGTTTACACTATGTAAGATTTTATGGTCGACAGATGTTTTGCTGTCGAAAAGCTTGTCTCGAATATAGATAGCGAAATCGCTAGACATTTTCTAAAAGATAAAAATTTTAATTTTTCTAAAAATATGTTAGAAAAAAAGTTTGCTGACATTGACAAAAAATTTGAGAATGTTTTAAATAAGAACAAGAGGAAGTTAGAAAATGCTCAGATAAAGCCTATACATGACAAGTTCTTATTTGCTCAGAATGGTATAACAGGTCTAATTGCACCACCTGGGTCGGGTAAGACTTTCACTTATCTTAAAATGGCTGCACAACAACAGAACTAGATGAGAAGAACCCATTCTATGAGTTAGTAGTCATTTGTTCGACTTCTGGTCAATTTGACCAAACCGTCAATTCGTTCAAAGATATTTATAAAGAAGTCTAAGTTAGTATGTATAAAGGATACTGAGTTGTTAGATTGGATAAAGAAGTACCAAAGAAAGAGTTTTGAAGTATAATGCTATAAATGAGTATATAATTCTAAGTTTAAAGACCCAAATGAGGAAATGCAGAGAATATTAGAGAAGAAAACACTTCAGAAACAAACAGAAAGAGATAGAATACATTTCGAAGAAATTGCAATCTTACGATTGGAAGACTTACCCTCATAGATGTCTTCTTATTTTAGATGATTTTGCCTCTCATCCTTTGTTAAAGAACAGAGAACAAGATATGTGTCGAATTCTTAAGAAGCTCAGACACTTTAACATCTCAGTTGTCATTTGTGTACAGACAGCAAAGAGTTTAAGTAAGGATGTTAAAAGAATACTTACTGACATAATACTTTTCCCCGGATTGTCCGAAGACGATTTCATGGAACTTATGAAAGAGTCCATGGCAGGTAAGTTTGACAGACATGAACTATGGAGAAGTACAAAGTCATACAAGACCCTCATACTTCTTTCAGAATTCATATCTACGCAAACAAAGTTCAAAATTGTAAAAAGTCAAGCTTGAAAAATCTAAGTGTTTAGTCTTAGTAAGATGGTAGCTTCTTAAAGCAAATACCATTGCTGAGTTTTATGTACGTGAAGAGAAGTACAATGAATTCAATTACGAGTACAATTGCAATGACAACTAAGGCAACTATTTTTGTCTTTTGCCAGCAAGGGTACTTCTTCTCTTCCAATGGTTCGGCAGAACTATACTCACTCATGAGAAATGCCAAAACGGTTTAATAGAAAAAAGTGTCATTTTTTCATGTCCGAAGACTCGAAGGTGCAACACTTCCAAAATACCGACGAACTCAGAAGAGCAGCATGACAGTATGTTCTTGACAACTTCTTTGAGTTCTCCAGGTACACCTTGGAAAATGCTGAAAACTCCGACACAGAGAATTTGGAGAAATTGCACTCCAATACTACCTTGACAAACAAAGGGTAAAATAAGACTAAAAACTTAACGTTTAAAAAGTGACATTTTTAATGAGCTCCGAGTCACCGAGAAAACTTGTCAGATGTTAGCAGCTTACTTCCCTGAGGAGGATGGAAGCGTTACATACATAAGGTTCAAAAACAACGAACCTGGAATTGCGTACCAAATTCGCAATTACATGACCATGGAAGAGTACGAAAGGTTTCTACAAGAGAAACCAGCTCAAACAACTCAGAAAAGAAAGAGTAAAAAGTTTAATTCGTAATTGTTTATTTTTTACTTGTAAGGGCAAGCTGCAAGAATGAAGTCGACTATCTCAGTCTTTGTCTTGACCAGTTGGACTGCTCTTGTAAAGCACGTCTGTTTTGCGGTCTCCAGCTGGTGTCTGACCTTCGTAATTGCGCATGTTCTTGAGAGCTCCAGCTGTAAATGGCTGTAAGATGAAGAGTCTCTCAGACTGCTTGAGGTAGTCTTCACGGTCACGAACCGAATCTGTGGTACGAGTCGAATTGGTCGACCTTAGGGAAGAGACTGAAAGCCTGTCATCTTCCATTGGAGCTGTAGCATACTCTTTGCGTAAACGGTTCAGACCTTCTTCGAAGTCTTGGTCTCTCTTCGATTGAGATTGGAATTGGAATTGCTGGGGTGGAGCTTGCTGGAACACCAAGGGTTGGGGAAGTAAGGCATAGGCTGAGGAGGGTAGTTCGGGAAGCCTTGTGGTGGGTAGTAACCTTGAGGTGGAAATTGGTAGTAATTCGGAGGTACTTGCTGGAACTGAGGTTGCTGAGGAGACTGTTGTGGTTCTTTAGGTTCCTCTGGTTTGGAATGGACTCGGTTGGTGGGACGTCGGACATTCGTTTGTGTCCTGTCGGACCACAACGATAAAAATCTCTGCTACTAGCAGTACTTTTACTGACAGTAGCAGTACTTTTTCTGACAGTAGCAGTACTTTTACTGACAGTAGCAGTACTTTTACTGACAGTAGCAGTACTTTTACTGACAGTAGCAGTACTTTATCGTCGAAAACCCTCTCAAATTTTCCTTTTTACTGTCAGAAAAAGTACTTTTACTGCTACTAGCAGTACTTTTACTGACAGTAGCAGTACTTTTTCTGACAGTAGCAGTACTTTTACTGACAGTAGCAATGGTCGAGGTCGAACCTACCGACGAGGCAATTTACCTCATTGAACTTAACGAGCTTGTTAAAGACTTCCTCAGGCAGAATGTAAAAGGCAAGCTTGTTAACGGTTGGATAACGGGAAGGTCTACACTTCAGCTCGAGACTTTGACTGGAATTCCAATTCAAATACCAGACGGGACAGCCTACGACGACATAAAGCAAGCAAAGAAGGAAGCCATTATAAAGTTCTTTGCCAAACGTCCTTGGATACTACTTCCAAACAGAGAGAACCCTTTCCCAAGAATGAACCAAATTCTCAAGGGTCTCCTTCACTTCTCTGGTCAACCATTCTACATAACTACAGAAGGCGACATCCAACCAGTTCAGTAAACATCTCATTTTAACTTCACTTTTTTATGTTTTTTGTGAAAGTGTCAAAAATAAATTGTTTTCATGAGTTTTCTACGATGTTAGAAAAAATGTTATTTTCTAATATCTTCACATTCAATACTTTTTCAGCACTTTTCCGTAGTTATATATGAAAGACAATTCGAGATAAAAGTCATAGTACAATGGAATAATATGTTGCACACCATTTGTTGTGAACCAAACTTGAAAGTCAGAGAAACTGTTACTAGATGGTTCGTAGAATTTAGAAGCAAAGTCATAAAAGTCCTTACCAATACATAGAAAACTATTGTTGCTTGAACTGAAACTTGCATGACACATAACATTTTGAGGGTCAAACACGTTTCTATTGTCATAAGACGAAATGGTGGAAGTGAGGTAAAGTCAAAAAGTGACATATATTTGGCCGGCTAAATTCCCATTTAGTTTACATGTCAAAATTACAATAAATTAATTATTTTGCTTAGCAATTAGCTATGTATTAAAACTAAAATTATTACTATTCAATTCTTTACATTCAAATATTAAACAATTCAAATTTAATAACAAAGATATTACAATAAATAAAAAAAATGATTAAAAATGTCCCTGAAAATTTTCTGAAAGCTATCTCGTGTTTAGGTCTCAATTTTTTTAGAAATAGAAAAAGATTGGATTTAACTTTCAAACATTATATATAGTTTTGTATATGGAAGCCTTTAAATACAAGTTAATGATATGGAGTTGTATTGCGAGGAAGAGGGAATCAAAGAAATTGACGAAGTTCCAGAATTTTATTCAACAATTCTTAATCAATTAACAAAAACTATACCGAAACTTATCTTACCATCCAAATCAAATCACATTACATACGGAATAAACATTTAATCTTTTACCATTAAAATTATATTTATACGTTATTTAATTTTTTACGTCTAAGTTGAATAGGATAATAGCCGAAGATATAAAGTAACTATAGTTTACAAGCTAAGGAACAAATCAGCATTGAAACTAAAAAATAACGTATTTGAATAATTTCGTAAAAAATTAGAATTACTCGATATTAAGCATATTGCTTTTCTATCATATATGCTTATATTCTACAATAGTGTTACCAAACATCGGCAACATCATACGTATAAATACAACTTTTTAATACTTGAACGTCAATTTGACAGACTCAAGTTTCGAATTAGAGACCAACTTTCATCAGCATAGTATATGTGCGCAAACTACTGCATAATGGTATGCTTATCTTTTCATTTTAAAAAATAACGTATTTGAATAATTTCGTAAAAAATTAGAATTACTCGATATTAAGCATATTGCTTTTCTATCATATATGCTTATATTCTACAATAGTGTTACCAAACATCGGGCAACATCATACGTATAATACAACTTTTTCGTACTTCTTTATCGAATTTAAATAGAACTAAGTTTTTATTTTAAATAAAAGAGAAATAATTCTAATTTATAATCTCATTATTAATTTATTCTCATTTTAATATTTCATCGATTTTTTATTATGAGGATGTTTTATTGTCGTCTGGAAAAGTGACAAAATTATCATTGTCGTCTAAAAAATAGATTTTTCAAGCATGTTTCGGTACCTAAATAAAGGAAGAACATCAATTCCATCTATGTATATAGTATGCAAACACGCATGATATATGAGTAGCTCTTAATCTGGCTTAAAATCCTGATTAATTTTGAAAATTTTCGCATTGTCGTCATAAAACGCCAAGACGACAATAATAATACCCTTCCTTTTATTATCGATATTCAATACAAATGAATTCATATTATAATAGTATCTAGTATAACTAGGTATTCTATCACAGTATTTCTCTTCAATTTATTATAATATTTCAGCATTTTTAGTTTCAATGCTGATTTTGTTCCTTAGCTTTGTAAACTATAGTTACTTTATATCTTCGGCTATTATCCTATTCAACTTAGACGTAAAAAATTAAATAACGTATAAATATAATTTTAATGGTAAAGATTAAATGTTTATTCCGTATTGTAATGTGATTTGATTGGATGGTAAGATAAGTTTCGGTATAGTTTTTTGTTAATTGATTAAGAATTGTTTGAATAAAATTCTGGAACTTCGTCAATTTCTTTGATTCCTCTCTTTGAACGCGTTGATTTTTTATTGACTCTCTTTTTATAACTTTTGGAAAGAAACCGTAAAAATTGTGAACCATGCTTTTTAATAAAAACAATTTTGATGAAACCATAAATTAATTTAAAAATTGAAAATATATTTTTTGAAATCTATGATATTGTAAAAAAATTTATAGTGTAGATATTGATATAGATATAGATGTTAATTTTTAATATGATATTTGATAAAATTTTTTATCAAAACATACTGCATAATCGGTTGACATGTAATATGATTATTTTGCCTTGTAAATATATTTGGGTCGGCAAATAACTAATTTACTCTTATTTTGAGTTCGACTTCCACCATTTGTCTTATGATACTATAAACCATCAAATCTGCTGGTGGAAGTATAAATTTAAATGACCATCTGGTGGTAATGGTTCGTTCTGGTTTAGTAACCGAAAAATTGTGCCCAAGAACGTTTGTCTACTTCCCAAAATAAATCTGTATCTCTTGGAGGGTAATTTCAATCTTTTGAAATGAAACGGTGGAGGTTCATCTTGTCATATTCTAGTTTCAGATAGTATGTTCCATTTAGTAAAGAGTCGTATTTTTTTTGAAATTCCCAATAATATTTGTTCATTTGAGTTTGAAAGTCATTTAGAGTTTTCTCAAGACTTTCGTCTGAACGAACTGTAAAGATTCTCATTTCGTCAAATTTGTCTATTAGACCATCAGAACCTTCATAACTGCCCCCATGAAAATATACTGCGAACATAAATGCGTTAGTTCTATTTGAAAACAAACTCTTCTAAATCCTATTTGCGTTGCATCTGAAAGGATTTTGAAGCCAAGCATTGGATAGTCAAATTATGCTCGGGATGAAATTTCTTCATACTGAAATAGTCCCTACCAGCATTTTGTAAAAGATATAGTCTACGGTTTTTGTATCTGCTACTGTTTTGTCTTTGTTTTTCAACCTGAAGCATTTAATATATGTAAAAATATATTTGTTTTAAAATGGTACATGCCATTTCATATTTCTCATCTAACAAACAGTTTCCTTCAACTTGAGGTTCATAACAAACTCAGCGTACATTTCAAATAAATATTAAAAAAATTCACTGTTTTAAAAAATAAATTTTATTTTCATGCATGTTTTTATTTCTGTGCCGGCTCTCAGTAGTGCCCCAATATTTCCTTTTCGATATTACATGAACTTCGGAAAATACCTTATCTAGCTTAAAACAGCCCACATCTTTTCACCGACCATTCCCATTTCAATGAGTTTGTTGTAACCTTCTTCGTTCGTCATAGTGCGTCAATGTTCTCAATAGTAAACCTTGACTTTGGATTTGACTTCGGAGAAGAAATTTGTTGTAGTTGTCAAGGACTCGGCTCTTTGCGAACTGAGGGTAAGACCAATGTTTCGAAGATAGGTTTAATGTGGTTATTAAGGCCACTTTGACCTTAGAGTAGATATTCGCTACTTGCAAATAAGACAAAGGAGTAAAACTCTTCAAAACATAGTGTCTTCTGTACCTGACCTTGTATTGGCATCATAAGGTCGCTTTCCATAACCACTTGGCTCATATATGCATACTCAAACTACTTTTGCATAATATGATATCTTAATGGACAGTTACCTCCGGTCGATATTCATTTACAGATCAATTGAGATAGATCATTGCAAGTCTTTCATAGGAGAGTTTTGAGAGGCTTTCCTAATCTCATAATACTCAGTTTGGGATAGAGATGTTTGGGCTTGCGGATTCACTGGACTTGAATATGGTCTCAACTCGTTCCAATATGTTGATACGGTACGACTTCTATCGCCGGAAATTCACAAGGGTGACTTACAAGTTCGGCTCTTGAGTGTTTAATGGAAATTTTCACCCTTAAGTTTGTTTCGGACGGCAATTGATCTTCTTCGGTCACAAGTTATACGCCCAAATGGACAGATCTCTTGTAGACATGACTAACGACCAAATGTTCTATACTGCTCGCGATCAAATAGAAATTATCCATAAAGTCAAGTGTTTTTACATAATGAGTACTTTGAGCTTCACTGAACACTTGATGAAAGTACAGGAACAAACTTAGGATACTCCAGTTGTGGGAATAGTGCGCAAAGATGAGTCTGGTTCGCAATTATGATCATGGCTGAGAAATCTTCTCCTGATCTTATAGTCATATAAACGATATCGTCCGAAGCAACTTCTAGTGTATCCATATAATAACTATCTACGCTACCTCAGTGGGATCCATACAATAGGAGAGTACAGTCAATTTGGATTGTCTTTCAATGGATAGTTGGTTTTTTGAGATAGCATCTTTGGAAGTTTCTTGCAACCCTCATTGAAGTTCTTCTGGTTCCGGCTCTGGTATCTTCGAGACATAACGCGCACAACTCGCCGTTGTGGAACTGTGTACTCTCTTTTGGGATTAAGTTTACATAGAACTAATTGTCTGGAACAACCTTTTGGTATATTTGCTAACATTGAAGGGGAGGTGTGCTGATTTGCAGATCTTTTTGGTACTAATAAGTTTCTTCAGCTATGTACGACTCTTTGGAAGTTTTGGTTTTCCATACAAACTTTCTTTCTAAAAAAGATAGATATTAGCAGCTTTGAAAATGTTGACCTTCTTACTTTTTAACCAAAGAATGGTTTGTGTAATGACACTTATACGTTCAACATGATATTGTTGTTGTGGACAATTAAATCTTCAACCATGGTGTAAAGTCCTTTTGTTTAACAACATTAGGTCGAAATGATGAAAGACCTTTAGCTGTAGGTAGATTTGTATGACCTCGGATACTTGATCATTGTGGACGCAACGTGCAATTTTTTGCCATTTATGGGGTACCTTCTGAGTTGAATGTAGGGCACTTTTTACTTCAATCAAGTTGAAGGTGAAACATTCGTCATGTTAGGTATTTCTCTTCTCATCTGCTAACAAGATTAGCGTGGTCACTTGAGGAGAACATGATAAGAATATTCAAAAGGTTCATTGACAATTGGTTTCAATTGAAATTTGGTAAATTGCGCCTATCTTTCACTTGTCAAGTCAATAAGTTTAGACTTTTATTTTATGAAACAGGGAAGATAATACAAGCCATGTATGTCTAAGACTAGACTTGAGGGTTAGTTGTGGTTATACTCATATTACAGAATATCATATGTTACACTTGCAATTCCTTCATATTTGCAAATTACAAAATTGTTCTGTAGTGGAGTTTTCAACCGATCCTTTGTTCTCTCTTTTTGTAGTCATTGCAAGCCGTCAAGAGGTTTTGCGGCTGTTTTAATCATTGCCATGTGCATAAGTAAATGTAGCGACCATATACCAAAATGGGCTGTATAATAGAGTAAAGGTTCTGAGATTGTAGTCCTTTTCTTCCATATTCCGTCATGAATTAGCAGCAAGTACTACCAATGAAGCATTTTTGCTTTCGTGGTCCTTCGTCAATTAGTATATTAACTGCTCTAAAAATAGGTTCGTCACGTTATGTAATTTTAGAACTCTCTAATTCACGAACTTATTCAGGTATTGCCATATCTTGTTCGGTATGTCCGATGGAGCATGTGTGTCTTCACTTTTCCTTTTTTTCTTCTCAAAGGATCGCAATTGTTCGTCATGATTCCAGTAGAATCTGGCAATGCCGTCGTGTCCTTTCACAAAACTGATTGAGGGATATAACTAAACATGAAAGGCATAAGTCTTCATTTTAATTTCGCACCGATCTACTACAGGGTTTGACTTCTAACTTTATCTATTGTCTGTTTTGGATCAATTTGCACCTTAGCTTTTCGGGTTTGGGCTTCAAAGTCCTCAGATTGCATAAGGGCAATAGGATTTAGGAAAGTAGTTTTGTTTTCATTAATAGGGGATGCACTGCATTGTAATGTATCGCATATATTTTCTATGGCCAGGTATGAGGTTCTGATGGTCTAATAGATCAATTTGACGCAATGAGAATCTTTACAGTTCGTTCAGAAATTTTACGAAAATCTTGGTGCGAAAAACTCAATGATTTCAAACTTCAAATGGACACCATATTATTTGGTGAATTTCAAATAAAAAATACCTAACTCTTTTATCTAAAATGGAACATACTCTCTGTAAATCTAGAATATGCACAATGATGACTCCACCGGTTGTCATTTCAATGAAGATTGAACTTAACTTTTCCTTTGGCGTCTCAAGAGATCATGAGTTTTATTTTTGGGCTACACATCACACTCTCCAGCCCAACGAATACAGTGGTCCACAGCAGATTGCAATCACCACTCACATACTAAGTGACCGCGCATAAATACAGCCTCCATCATGTCCTCTAACAAGTATAGAAAAAAAATATAAATCATATAAACACTATATTACAACCAAATCAATGATAATAACAATCATTAAATTAACTTGTATCCATCAAAATTTTTTTGATTTAAAACATGGTCTTCACATTTTTACGTTCTTTCAAAGTTTAACAAATGTGAGATCATAAGGAAAGTGTTCACAGGCTTCAAGAAGAATCCAGATGTGAAGAATTTACCAGAGGTCTAATTCAAAGAACATCGTGTTTCTATCCAAATCAAAATAAAAAGAGGAGGGGGGAAAAAGTAGGGATATGGAGCGAATGACAGACAAAGTGTCTTGGAGAAGAATGGTGAGGGGTTGTTCTCGATCGTAGATGGATACAAATGTATTTAGAAATCTCCAACAATACCCTATTTTGTAACTCTGTTATTTATTATTAATAGCAGAACTTTCATTACTAACCATTCTATCTGGGGGCATTTTTATAAAAATAAAAAATTAATTCTTTCTTTACTCCACATAACCGCCTGTGCCATAAAGGTCTTTGACGCCAACCCATACACCTAGCTAATGAAGGTGACTACTGGTTTAGTTTGCAAATCTAAACTTTGGCTTTTGGTTATCTTCAATTTATATGGTTTATCTTACTTCTATCGGTTTTTCGTTCACTTTCGGTTCTCTGACTTTACTCACCTGCAGGAACAGTTGTGTCGTCAACATCTTCATAAATATCATATGCCATTTGTTTTTTGTTTTTCCTTTCAACTTTGTGTTTGTTGTAAAGTTTAGCATTTCGCTCTCAAGCATGAAGAGTGTTCTATATGAACTGTTGGTCAGTTGAAGTATAACTTTTCCATTCTGTTGTTCTCGAAGCTCCTCACTTCATAATATTTATATTGTGAGAGATCTGTTCTTTTTATGAGATACTTAGCCGTTCCATTTCTTATGAAAAGTGAACTTTATTAGTTAGGGTTTGTATTTCAGACCTGGCACTTTCTATTATGAATTTTTTCTCTTCCATTCTGTAAAGTTCTTGAAAGGTTTTGACAATGGTCTGAACTTTTGTTTGTGGTGTCAAATTCCTACCCCGTCATTCAACTTTCTTCGGGTCTATTTCATTCTTCAGTAAAAATTTTAGTTTGGGTTTGTTTCTCAATACTGTTGTTTGTTTTTTAAGTCGGTTAAAACTTCCTGAGGTATAGCAAGAACTTTACAAACCACGTGTGGTAACTGCTGGGACAGCGACAATCCATCTTGAACTCATTGTCTCAATGCTTGGCAATTGGTTCATTTTCATCTCAGTAAAAAAATTTACATTCTCCAGTTTTGAGGCGTTGAGTTGTTGGTTATTGATTTACCCACTGTTGTGTGCATGGTTATCACTTGTTAAAGAATCTTTCCACTTGAGCGCCCACATATATATGTCTGCTTGGTTATAGTTCATTTGCTTTGTTTCTATAACGTAGTTTCCTGCTTGTGTCCTTCCTACATTGCCTCCATCTTGACTTTTCCTTCTTGTTCAGGATTGGAATAAGATTTGTTGCATCTCGTGGCTACATCCAACTTTCTGTACAGTTTGTATAATAGGTTGTGCTTTCTCTTTAAGTATACTAATGTACTCAAAATCTTCCTTCCAATTCCAAATGCACCTCTGGCTATTGTTCCCACTGCGGCAAAAATCTGGATGCAACTCTGCTGAATGCGCCAAATAAACCCATTCTTATAGGGTAAAAAAATGACGAATCCGAACAAAGACCCTATGTTTCTAAAGCGACAAAGAAAGCACTCATGATAAAACATTTTAAGTTTCACCCACCAAATGCCTTGGTTTATGGATATCTTGGAAAACATTCCGAGAGTTTAGAACAGTGGAACTCCATACTGGTTAATATTTGTTGGTCAAACCACAAGATACTGTGAGCCATACCATTATGAGTCCAAAATATTTTAGATGTGAAACTGCTTGTTGACAATATTCGTTGACAAATACCAATCCAACAAAACTGACATCTGACTGTGAAAGTTCTTTCAAATCAGATGATGTAAAAACTATCTGCGTTCAAAAAATGTAACCAATATTTCATTGTCGACCAAAACCATTCTGCTCTTGGTGTCATTGACGGTTGTATAAAAATGTTAAGAAGACTTAAACCAACCACAAGGTGGTGAAGCAAAAGAAATGTCATATGACGACAAGTATAGACCATTCTCCATGGCAAGATGAGACAAGTTTTAAATATTTACAATAACCGTAAAAAAAAGGTTTGGGAAACCACTCCCCGAAGAAATGAAAAACAACCCTGACTTAGAGAAGACTAATATTTAATTAAATTTTAGTCAAAAGAGACAAACAAGAAAGAATGCCGGGCTTCAATTTTCAGAAGGTGACAAAAGTATAGAAATACCTAAACCGGACCTCATATGAAATACTATTGACTATGACAACAATGGGAAACCCGACAGGTACTCACATTCGTGTTCCTGTAAAAATAGAAGAAAGTATACAAGAGAATATTATGAAGTTTTAGGCAAACATGGCAAAATGTCACACTGCAGCAGAAGATAAAACTACTATTGCAGCCCTCGTTTCAAACTTGTCAAGTTCAAGTGGTTTATACTTTAAAGCAAGTTCCTAACAAAATTAAGACAACTCCTGACGAATATGCTAAAGATAGTGAAAATGACGACTAAGCATTCTATTACCATGCGTAACTGTCTATGTAAGGTGGCATGCTATTCTTAACTTTGTCCGTTGTTTGCGTATATCCTGAAACGAAATGTGTATGGTTTCCTCTCTCCCTGAAGTGTCACTCCAGTAACAATTTATAGCAACCTAAACCATCTTTTACATCATATCCTTTATCCTTTGTCATTCCTGACGCAATCCCCAATATCTATGCTATCGCCATACTTGCCTATGAAGATGTACTTAAATCTATGTGTGCTGTGTGCAGGTAAAATTTCACCCTGAAATCGTTTTTACTTCCACCTGTTTCCTTTGAAGATAGGTTTGCCACAATATCAAAAACCTGTCGACTAAATTTGTTCCCATGCACCAACGACCAAACATATACTTGGGACCTCTCTGCATCCCATAGATGCTATAAATGAACCTACTGGTTCCAGTTAAATCAACATACTGAGATATTTAGTAGGATTGGTCTCTTTGAAACTTAAAATATATGTGCAACTATTTCAGGTTCTCTGGTTTTGTGTCAGAATATTTTTTATAAATATAATTCTATGTTTTCGAGTAGGGCTTAAAACTCTTGAGCTATAATTATTTCTGTCATCTGTATAATATATACTATTCCTTCGTTCTTTCTATTGCAATTATACGTCTTTTTATACTATCTATAATAATCTAAATCATATATGTTAGCTTTTGTTATCCTAATGTGTGTTCTGTCGTCATCTCCATTACGTCCATAATTGAATCGTGGTGGCCGGAGCTGGCTCAGGCAACTGTCATATCTTTGCCATCATTCAAAACACTCCTTAAAATATCTCTCTTTTGTTCGTCCTCCATATAAGTTTAAGTAGCAGTTGTTGTCTAATGGATACTTTAACTTGTTAACCATCATCTCTTTATAGCCCTTACATACCATTTCATTGTTAACCTCTCTTTCGGAAGTGAGTTTACTGCCGGTGATCACCTTCTGTTAAGGTACTGTACCAACTGGCCATCTAAAACTATTTATTTCTTCAATTGACCAGAAATATCACTCAACCAATAGTTTCAAAGTATTTTTTTTGTTCCTATCAACTTTTGGTTATACTTTCATTGAACATATGTTTTATCTCGCTTTCTTTTCAAGGCTAACGTTTAAGTCTGGTTATTTCAGAAGATGTATGTGTTATGATCCACTTCAACTTTACCTGTTTAAGGGTTTCTTGTAAGTTTGTGAATATTTGGCAATGGGTATGTTACTGTTCCAACCGTCACTTTTCTGTTTTAACGGTTTCTTGTAAGTTTGTTAATATCAGCATATCAGAATGTGGTATGAGTCTTATTTACATTGCTTGCTCTCTAAATGTTGCTTAAAGCAGCATTGGTATTTGCTTAGATATAATGTATATCATGAAATCGTCTTATTAGAAGTAATAATCGTCTTATTCAGTCTTCTTGTCACATGTCACTATCGCCAATTTTATGTACAACCATAACTGTAATTTGTCTGTAGTTCATCAGGATGCGTGAGTATTCTTATTGTTGCATAAGGCATTGTTAGCTACTTGTCTTCTTCTTTTTGCTATGCACTCGTCTACAATATTCTTTGTCAGCTTTGTCTGTCCAACATCTTGCCTTCAAAAAGACTAGTTCATTTTATAGAGTTTCTCGATTTAAAGTTCCTTTTGGTTGGATTTATACAGACAGTATGGTTCTTATTGGATCCTTTGAAACAGAAACTACATCTGTCATATGGATTTATTGTCAGTTTTAAGTCACCCCGCTTTCAATACTGCCAGATATGCTAGAATAGCTTTGAAAAAGTTTGTTGTGTTCTTATTTAGAGCTTGCATCAATGAAGTTGTCGGTTGTGTTGTATTTCTCTCATAGACGCAGTCTATTCATTTGACATTTTTTATTATAGATAAATATGATCTTCGCAATAGAAAAGAAAATCTAGAGTTGCTACAACTAAACAAAAACTTAAGAATGAACTTTTTACTAAATGTCGGTCAAAAGTTGAAGACAGATACCGTAAAGCACATGAAGGCTAATCGTTTTGTGACTAACCCAGTTAAGATGGTTAAGAGACCCATTCGTCACAAAAGCAATATTGGCTTTCGTAAGAATGAAGTTTCAATCTTCAGAAGCCCATACATGGTTTCCCATTTACGGTCGGTTTTGAAAGTCGGCCATACAGATATTCTATAACAAAAAAGAAAAACGTATGTCATGAGAAATTTGAAACAGGGAAAACTTTTTACAAGTTAATTTGCTTCAAAATTTAGAACAACTCTTCAAAGCTTTTCAAGAAAAAATAATCGACTTTATATTGAATATGCAAATCCAGTTTTAACATTGACGAAGGGAATACCATCTCGCATATTATTTATGACAGGAAAAAATGCAACTGTTTAAAATCAATAAAATAGTAACGACTTGGAAGAAAACGTTATATTTCATACATAAATATACAAACATTGGCATGGTATAGATTTATGAGGAGTTAAATCAAGACCTGCAGCATATCCAGTAACACCCGGACTATTATGAAGTCGAAAAACCCTAATGGAACATATGAAAATTAATTTTCGACCAAGATTGGCATTATTGTTCATGCTCTTTTCTGGCGCCCAAAACTCTTTCTTATGCTTGGCAAATGACTTTTACGAAACCCTAACAAGTTATACTATCTACAAGTGGGAGTATTCAGCAATTTTCTAAGTATAAATGGTTTTAACTTCATATTATGGGAATGATAATAAAAATAATTCATTATACTCCCCATATCGTTAACAGTAAAAGTACTTATATCAACTTCTTATCGATCTGCTATATAATTATAATTTTATACCGGGTTGAAGGTGGTTGGGATTTGGTTGCCAACTTAGATCTTGTGTGGCAGGCAGGCGTATAACCAGAGCCTTGTTCTTCTGGTTCAGGGGTCTTTAGGTATAATACAACGACTGACCTACTCTTTTACCAAATAAATTATTGACACCGGTTTCCATACTCCCTCTTCCGACAGATTTTAATTCCATTTCCATATACTCTTCCAACAATTTTCGAACAGAGTTTCCTATCTTACTGAAGAAACCCATTTTACTAATACTGTAAAAATCTAATTCCGCCTAGTCTCTACGTTTCTGTTAGTTCCATGCATTCTTTAAAACTGGGCCTTCGATCTGATTCTGTTTCTCCTCTGGTAGAAACATTCTGGGTCAACTCCTGTGTTCGGCGTCATCTGCATAAAGTTGTTTATATCCCACACTTCAGGGTTTGTATAAAACTGCTTTCTCATCTCATATATTTGCCAATACCATGGTGGCCAAACCTAACGCAAGCGTCATTTGACATGGCAGTTTTTTGCATTTGTACATCTGTTGGCACTTGACCATTTAGTTTGCCATTTGCAGTTTGTATTCTAACTTCATTTGGAATATTCTCTGGGTTTGGTGTGTCCAGGTTGCTGTGCATATCGCTAAGTTCTGATGCGTCCATATATAATATTAGTAAAAATATCTCTTAACGAAGTACATATGCCTGAACATTATGGCAGGCATTGGTTTTATCTTCAATATTCTCTGTACTTTCTGCCACGCTCAAATTAAATAAAATGACAAATGGAAAGAACATAAAACAAGTAGTCCTATTTTCAAACCACAATTTACTTACTAATAAAATTTCTTTATTGTGACACTTTCTCGGTGTTATAGACTTCTTCTCCAATATTCTATCTTGTCATATATAAACTCATAGCTCATGTATGTCCTCTATCCATCTCATAACGGTTTCCAAACCACTTTTATCGGATGTAAAAAGTCAGATGGCATGTTATGTATAACGCTCTAAAGTTTTCTACGAAGAAGTCTCTCAAAGTCCAGTCTACTGGTATGGAAAATCATGTGTTATAGAACGGCGGGTCACTAGAAAGAAAACATTTTCCTTGTCTTTAAATATTTTTCATACAACTCTGTCCAATGACATCTCACAAACTGACCGCTAATCCTCAAATATATTTTTTTCTATGGTTTCTTTTGAAAATTGTATAGTTTAAGAATACAAACTTTTGACATAAGTGTTTCACATGTCATGAGACATCTTTATAGCACCAATATAATAATAGTCTAGCGAATATACTATTCCAGTCTATATAATTCTGCTTTTTTCAAAACCTCTCTCCACAATGATTTCTTTCTTATCTAATGGTGCATACGTTCCATCCTTTACTATTAAGGTATGCTTTTCTTTTAACCTCTTTCAATAGTTTGTTTGTGGTCTGGTATATTGTTTGAAGACGGTCGCATATAGTTGGTCGCAGTCATTGGGCATATAAATCTTGTGAGTAGGAATACGGTCTGAACATAAAGTGGGATATATAGAAACTTCCACCGAACAAATCTACAAATGTTAGACCATTCGGTAGTTTCTGTAAGTTCTCTCAATATATATCTTAACTACCTCTTATTTCCGAAGAACAGTATCATAAGACAAAATTACGGAAAAGTCGCACTCAACAAACAAGTGGACACATTGCATTTGCCACGCAAGATAACTTTTTAAAAGCAAAACTATAATTACTTGTCAGCCTACTATTCTTATTTTAAACAATTAAAAAACTTAAATTTTATCTTTTTATTTAAAAAAATCATCTTATAATCATGCTGATATATATAATAACAGCTTAATATTTCAATAGATTTCACACAGTTCGAATCCGGTTTGAGACTCTTGTTTAACTATTAATTATAGGGGAAATTTATTTACGCATTATGGAATGATTACGTGGTAGCTCTTTATTGCCTTGTTTGGGCACTTCCTCTCTTGTACAGCGGGAAACTTGTGTCTGAATTTGTTCTATTCAGACAAAGTTTCCGCTGTTTGCGAAGGAATTGTTGGCTATGAATGTTACTGGATTCATGCTCAGTAACTCATAGCCAACAATTCCTTATAAAAGTTCAAAAACTTGGGTGAATCAGTTTCTGATTGCCCCGAGTTTTTTGAACCTTTCTCGAGGAATGAAAGGGTAAGAGGGTTATACATTATGAATATATACTCTTACCCTTGACCTCACCAATCTCTGACAGCGGAAAGATTTGTCTGAAATGTTAACTATTCCGACAAAGTTTCCCTGTTTGACCCGAAAGGGCTTGGTGGCTAATGATGTATGATTAAATGCAGAAAATCAGATACATATACCAACAATTCCTTATACAAAGTTCAAAAAACTTGGAGGGTGCAATCCAGTTTCTGATCTGCACCCAGTTTTTGAACTTTCGAGGGAATGAAAGGGTTAAGAGGTATAACTATATGAATGATACCTCTTACCCTTTAGCATTCTCTCTGGACAGCGGAACTTTGTCTGAATGTTAACCTATTCAGACAAAGTTCCGTTGTTTGCGAAGGCATGTTTGGCTATGATGTACTGAATTCATGAATCAGTAATCATAGCCCAACAATTCCTTATACACAAAGTGTCAAACTTGGGTGACATCAAAACTATTCAGCCCAAGTTTTTCGGACTTTCTCGAGGGAAATGAAAGGTAGAGATTATCCATTTCCGTTTCACCTTCCGTTTTCTCATAATTACATTATAAAATTTTTTAAGCAAAAACAAGTCTGATTTATTTTTTGACAAGTAAATATATAGGGAATTTTATCGACCCCAAGTGTTCCTTTTTTCCGTGTCACCTCACTTTCCGGTAACTCGTCTTACAACAACAGTAACGGTGTTTTTGGTACATTCATTTATATAATAATATAAATGTTTTTTTACCCGAAAAAGTGACAGAAAAGTGACACCATATGAAAACATATATAATTTTGTGAAAAGTGACGAGCATTATATAATGGTTTTGACCCAGAAGACTAACAATTTTTCGCATATAAACTTCATCTTATACTAACCTCTTCGGGCTAGAGGGCGCAATGCGCAACTTTGCTCCGCAGCCTCCGTGTGGGGCCTATGAGGGCGGTCCGAGTCTAGCCGGAAGCCCTCCGAATATTAATTCATTTTATAACTAAACATCTTTCAGGGGCTAGAGGGGCGCAACGCGCCCTGGAAAGCCCCAACTACTTTTTTTTTGATTAATATGTCAAATCGAACAAATTGTGAATTTATACTTTTGGAATGGTGATTCAAGTTACCCTCTCCCTAAGAAAAGCCCCACCAATTACCCTGCATTTCCAGGTATTACCGTTTAAGGGTTATTTTTGTATAGAAAGAGTGCAATTTTAGGATGAATTGAAGTATTTAATTATAAAAAAAATAGACAATCAAATATTAATTTATACAACAGTACTAT
>NC_067204.1:19739082-19742772 GCF_026262505.1 Trichomonas vaginalis G3 | reverse complement strand
TGTTTTATAAATTTCTCTTTCTTCATATTAATCATTGTTTTATAGAATTCTCTTTCTTTTCATATTAATCATTGTTTTATGAATTCTCTTTCTTTTCATATTAATCATTGGTTTTTTAATTTCTCTTTCTTTCATATTAATCATTGTTTTATAGAATTCTCTTTCTTTTCATATTAATCATTGTTTTATGAATTTCTCTTTCTTTCATATTAATCATTGTTTTATAGAATTCTCTTTCTTTTCATATTAATCATTGTTTTATAGAATTCTCTTCTTTTCATATTAATCATTGTTTTAATAAATTCTTTTCATATTAATCATTGTTTTATAGAATTCTCTTTCTTTTCATATTAATCATTGTTTTATAGAATTCTCTTTCTTTTCATATTATCATTGTTTTATGAATTCTCTTCTTTTCATATTAATCATTGTTTTATAGAATTCTCTTTCTTTTCATATTAATCATTGTTTATAGAATTCTCTTTCTTTTCATATTATCATTGTTTTATAGAATTCTCTTTCTTTTCATATTAATCATTGTTTTATCTAATTCTCTTTCTTTTCATATTAATCATTGTTTTATATACTAATATTTCTTTTCATATTAATCATTGTTTTATAGAATTCTCTTTCTTTTCATATTAATCATTGTTTTATAAATTCTCTTTCTTTTCATATTAATCATTGTTTTATGAATTTCTCTTTCTTTTCATATTAATCATTGTTTTATAGAATTCTCTTTCTTTTCATATTAATCATTGTTTTATGAATTCTCTTTCTTTTCATATTAATCATTGTTTTATAATAATTTTCTTTTCATATTAATCATTGTTTTATACTTCTCTTTCTTTTCATATTAATCATTGTTTTATAGAATTCTTTCTTTTCAATATTAATCATTGTTTTATAAATCTCTTTCTTTTCATATTAATCATTGTTTTATAGAATCTCTTTCTTTTCATATTAATCATTGTTTTATAGAATTCTCTTTCCATATATTTGTTTTTTGAATTCTCTCTTTTCATATTAATGTTTGTATATAATAATTTCATATTAATCATTGTTTTATGAATTTCTCTTTCTTTTCATATTAATCATTGTTTTATGAATTTCTCTTTCTTTTCATATTAATCATTGTTTTATGAATTTCTCTTTCTTTTCATATTAATCATTGTTTTATAGAATCTCTTCTTTTCATATTAATCATTGTTTTATAGAATTTCTCTTTCTTTTCATATTCATCATTGTTTTATAGAATTCTCTTTCTTTTCATATTAATCATTGTTTTATAGAATTCTCTTTCTTTTCATATTAATCATTGTTTTATAGAATTCTCTTTCTTTTCATATTCATCATTGTTTTATAGAATTCTCTTTCTTTTCATATTAATCATTGTTTTATAGAATTCTCTTTCTTTTCATATTAATCATTGTTTTATAGAATTCTCTTTCTTTTCATATTAATCATTGTTTTATGAATTTCTCTCGATATTAATGAATGCCCTCTTAGTATTGCCATCAAAGCGAATTCAATAGAAATTGTCAAATTCCTAGTTGATCATGGTGCAGATGTTAACATGAAACTTATTCTCTTTCTTTTCATATTCATCATTGTTTTATTACTTTCTCTTTCTTTTCATATTAATCATTGTTTTATTACTTTCTCTTTCTTTTCATATTAATCATTGTTTATAGAATTCTCTTTCTTTTCATATTAATCATTGTTTTATGAATTTCTCTTTCTTTTCATATTAATCATTGTTTTATGAATTTCTCTTTCTTTTCATATTAATCATTGTTTTATTACTTTCTCTTTCTTTTCATATTAATCATTGTTTTATAGAATTCTCTTTCTTTTCATATTAATCATTGTTTTTGAATTTCTCTCGATATTAATGAATGCCCTCTTAGTATTGCCATCAAAGCGAATTCAATAGAAATTGTCAAATTCCTAGTTGATCATGGTGCAGATGTTAACATGAAACTTATTCTCTTTCTTTTCATATTCATCATTGTTTTATGACATTCTCTTTCTTTTCATATTAATCATTGTTTTATGACATTCTCTTTCTTTTCATATTAATCATTGTTTTATATAATAATATTTCTTTTCATATTCATCATTGTTTTATGAATTTCTCTTTCTTTTCATATTAATCATTGTTTTATAGAATTCTCTTTCTTTTGATAGAGTGTGGGACAAACTATCCAGTGTCACTTTTTATTAACCTTATTTAAAAAATTAATAAAATAATAATAAAAATTATTTGAATCTTTTACATTAATTGTTTCTTTTTTAAAAGTACCTTTAAAGTACAATAAACAAGATTTGAATCTATTGATCCTTGTTGCAAACTTGAATATATTGCTTCAAGCATTTTTGAGAGTAGCCCATGCTAGCTTTTATCTCTTCTTGGATACCAAACTGGAGGAGCTCCATAGTGTTGAATATCACGGGCTCCATACAACAAATTGAATAAGGTATTTCAAAATTTGAAGGAAATGGTCCATCATTGAATGTAGTGGCCGGGAATTGAATGACATACAGATAGTTTGAGGAAATTTGTTATAAATTATAATATAATTGAAGAATTAATTATCAAAACAAGTCTAAGAGCCATTTGTCAGATTTTCCCGAAATGCAAGGTTAAGATTTTAGCAGCGACTAACTTTGAGTGTACATATATAATTGTTATACTGAGTACTTTCTATCTGTGTTACTTATTTGAGTCTAAGAGCCATTTGTCAGATTTTCCCGAAATGCAAGGTTAAGATTTTAGCAGCGACTAACTTTGAGTGTACATATATATTGTTATACTGAGTACTTTCTATCTGTGTTACTTATTTGAGTCTAAGAGCCATTTGTCAGATTTTCCCGAAATGCAAGGTTAAGATTTTAGCAGCGACTAACTTTGAGTGTACATATATAATTGTTATACTGAGTACTTTCTATCTGTGTTACTTATTTGAGTCTAAGAGCCATTTGTCAGATTTTCCCGAAATGCAAGGTTAAGATTTTAGCAGCGACTAACTTTGAGTGTACATATATAATTGTTATACTGAGTACTTTCTATCTGTGTTACTTATTTGAGTCTAAGAGTCATTTCTACCATAGAACTAGATATTGTCTCTCATTAAATATATATAACTGTAAACTGCTTAATTCATTTATCTATTTAGATAAAATATATTTATATAAGATTTCATGTTATTATTTCATCTTTATTATTTTTTTATTCCTTTGAAAAGTGACACTGGATAGTTTGTCCCTTTCTCCTTTTGATATTAATCATTGTTTTATATAATAATATTTCTTTTCATATTAATCATTGTTTTATATAATAATATTTCTTTTCATATTAATCATTGTTTTATGAATTTCTCTTTCTTTTCATATTAATCATTGTTTTATAGAATTCTCTTTCTTTTCATATTAATCATTGTTTTATAGAATTCTCTTTCTTTTCATATTAATCATTGTTTTATAGAATTCTCTTTCTTTTCATATTCATCATTGTTTTATAGAATTCTCTTTCTTTTCATATTAATCATTGTTTTATAGAATTCTCTTTCTTTTCATATTAATCATTGTTTTATGAATTTCTCTCGATATTAATGAATGCCCTCTTAGTATTGCCATCAAAGCGAATTCAATAGAAATTGTCAAATTCCTAGTTGATCATGGTGCAGA
>NC_067204.1:19733454-19738982 GCF_026262505.1 Trichomonas vaginalis G3 | reverse complement strand
CGATATTAATGAATGCCCTCTTAGTATTGCCATCAAAGCGAATTCAATAGAAATTGTCAAATTCCTAGTTGATCATGGTGCAGATGTTAACATGAAACTTATTCTCTTTCTTTTCATATTCATCATTGTTTTATTACTTTCTCTTTCTTTTCATATTAATCATTGTTTTATTACTTTCTCTTTCTTTTCATATTAATCATTGTTTTATATAATAATATTTCTTTTCATATTAATCATTGTTTTATGAATTTGTCTTTCTTTTCATATTAATCATTGTTTTATAGAATTCTCTTTCTTTTGATATTAATCATTGTTTTATTACTTTCTCTTTCTTTTCATATTAATCATTGTTTTATAGAATTCTCTTTCTTTTCATATTAATCATTGTTTTATGAATTTCTCTCGATATTAATGAATGCCCTCTTAGTATTGCCATCAAAGCGAATTCAATAGAAATTGTCCAATTCCTAGTTGATCATGGTGCAGATGTTAACATGAAACTTATTCTCTTTCTTTTCATATTCATCATTGTTTATGACATTCTCTTTCTTTTCATATTAATCATTGTTTATAGAATTCTCTTTCTTTCATATTAATCATTGTTATATAATAATATTTCTTTTCATATTAATCATTGTTTTATAGAATTCTCTTTCTTTTCATATTAATCATTGTTTTATAGAATTCTCTTTCTTTTCATATTCATCATTGTTTTATCTAATTCTCTTTCTTTTCATATTAATCATTGTTTTATATAATATTCTTTCTTTTCATATTAATCATTGTTTTATGAATTTCTCTTTCTTTTCATATTAATCATTGTTTTATAGAATTCTCTTTCTTTTCATATTAATCATTGTTTTATGAATTTCTTTCTTTCTCATATTAATCATTGTTTTATTCTCTCTTTCTTTTCATATTAATCATTGTTTTATAGAATTCTCTTTCTTTTCATATTAATCATTGTTTTATGAATTTCTCTTTCTTTTCATATTAATCATTGTTTTATAGAATTCTCTTTCTTTTCATATTAATCATTGTTTTATAGAATTCTCTTTCTTTTCATATTAATCATTGTTTTATATAATAATATTTCTTTTCATATTAATCATTGTTTTATTACTTTCTCTTTCTTTTCATATTAATCATTGTTTTATAATTCTCTTTCTTTTCATATTAATCATTGTTTTATAGAATTCTCTTTCTTTTCATATTAATCATTGTTTTATCTAATTCTCTTTCTTTTCATATTAATCATTGTTTTATAGAATTTCTCTTTCTTTTCATATTAATCATTGTTTTATAGAATTCTCTTTCTTTTCATATTAATCATTGTTTTATCTAGATTCTCTTTCTTTTCATATTAATCATTGTTTTATAATAATATTTCTTTTCATATTAATCATTGTTTTATGAATTTTCTTTCTTTTCATATTAATCATTGTTTTATAGAATTCTCTTTCTTTTATATTAATCATTGTTTTATTACTTTCTCTTTCTTTTCATATTAATCATTGTTTTATAGAATTCTCTTTCTTTTCATATTAATCATTGTTTTATGAATTTCTCTTCTCATATTAATTGTCTTTATTCATAAAGAATTCATAGAATTTCTTCTTTGATATTGCAATGTTTATGAAACTTTTCTCTTTCTTTTCATATTATCATTGTTTTATGAATTCTCTTTCTTTTCATATTAATCATTGTTTTATAGAATTCTCTTTCTTTTCATATTAATCATTGTTTTATATAATTATTTCTTTTCATATTAATCATTGTTTTATAGAATTCTCTTTCTTTTCATATTAATCATTGTTTTATAATTCTCTTTCTTTTCATATTATCATTGTTTTATCTAATTCTCTTTCTTTTCATATTAATCATTGTTTTATATAATAATATTTCTTTTCATATTAATCATTGTTTTATAGAATTCTCTTTCTTTTCATATTAATCATTGTTTTATGAATTCTCTTTCTTTTCATATTAATCATTGTTTTATAGAATTCTCTTTCTTTTCATATTAATCATTGTTTTATAGAATTCTCTTTCTTTTCATATTAATCATTGTTTTATATAATTTCTTTTCATATTAATCATTGTTTTATTAATTTCTCTTTCTTTTCATATTAATCATTGTTTTATAGAATTCTCTTTCTTTTCATATTAATCATTGTTTTATAGAATTCTCTTTCTTTTCATATTAATCATTGTTTTATCTAATTCTCTTTCTTTTCATATTAATCATTGTTTTAATATTTCTCTTTCTTTTCATATTAATCATTGTTTTATAGAATTCTCTTTCTTTTCATATTAATCATTGTTTTATTAATTCTCTTTCTTTTCATATTAATCATTGTTTTATAATTTTTCTTTTCATATTAATCATTGTTTTATGAATTTCTCTTTCTTTTCATATTAATCATTGTTTTATAGAATTCTCTTTCTTTTCATATTAATCATTGTTTTATGAATTTTCTTTCTTTTCATATTAATCATTGTTTTATGAATTCTCTTTCTTTTCATATTAATCATTGTTTTATTAATTTCTCTTTCTTTTCATATTAATCATTGTTTTATAGAATTCTCTTTCTTTTCATATTAATCATTGTTTTATGAATTTCTCTTTTTTCATATTAATCATTGTTTTATAGAATTCTCTTTCTTTTCATATTAATCATTGTTTTATAGAATTCTCTTTCTTTTCATATTAATCATTGTTTTATAATAATATTTCTTTTCATATTAATCATTGTTTTATTACTTTCTCTTTCTTTTCATATTAATCATTGTTTTATAGAATTCTCTTTCTTTTCATATTAATCATTGTTTTATACAATTCTCTTTCTTTTCATATTAATCATTGTTTTATAATAATATTTCTTTTCATATTAATCATTGTTTTATTACTTCTCTTTCTTTTCATATTAATCATTGTTTTATAGAATTCTCTTTCTTTTCATATTAATCATTGTTTTATATATAATTTTCTTTTCATATTAATCATTGTTTTATTAATTCTCTTTTCATATTAATCATTGTTTTATGAATTCTCTTTCTTTTCATATTAATCATTGTTTTTATTACTTTTCTCTTTCTCATATTAATCATTGTTTTATTACTTTCTCTTTCTTTTCATATTAATCATTGTTTTATAGAATTCTCTTTCTTTTCATATTAATCATTGTTTTATAATTCTCTTTCTTTTCATATTAATCATTGTTTTATATAATAATATTTCTTTTCATATTAATCATTGTTTTATGAATTTCTCTTTCTTTTCATATTAATCATTGTTTTATAGAATTCTCTTTCTTTTCATATTAATCATTGTTTTATGAATTCTCTTTCTTTTCATATTAATCATTGTTTTATGAATTTCTCTTTCTTTTCATATTAATCATTGTTTTATATTCTCTTTCTTTTCATATTAATCATTGTTTTATAGAATTCTCTTTCTTTTCATATTAATCATTGTTTTATGAATTTCTCTTTCTTTTCATATTAATCATTGTTTTATAGAATTTCTTTCTTTTCATATTAATCATTGTTTTATCTAATTCTCTTTCTTTTCATATTAATCATTGTTTTATATAATTTTCTTTTCATATTAATCATTGTTTTATGAATTTCTCTTTCTTTTCATATTAATCATTGTTTTATTACTTTCTCTTTCTTTTCATATTAATCATTGTTTTATAGAATTCTCTTTCTTTTCATATTAATCATTGTTTTATGAATTTCTCTTTCTTTTCATATTAATCATTGTTTTATAGAATTCTCTTTCTTTTCATATTAATCATTGTTTTATAATTCTCTTTCTTTTCATATTAATCATTGTTTATTAATAATATTTCTTTTCATATTAATCATTGTTTTATGAATTTCTCTTTCTTTTCATATTAATCATTGTTTTATGAATTCTCTTTCTTTTCATATTAATCATTGTTTTATGAATTTCTCTTTCTTTTCATATTAATCATTGTTTTATTACTTTCTCTTTCTTTTCATATTAATCATTGTTTTATAGAATTCTCTTTCTTTTCATATTAATCATTGTTTTATGAATTTCTTTCTTTTCATATTAATCATTGTTTTATCTAATTCTCTTTCTTTTCATATTAATCATTGTTTTATAGAATTCTCTTTCTTTTCATATTAATCATTGTTTTATATAATTTCTTTCTTTTCATATTAATCATTGTTTTATTACTTTCTCTTTCTTTTCATATTAATCATTGTTTTATAGAATTCTCTTTCTTTTCATATTAATCATTGTTTTATAGAATTCTCTTTCTTTTCATATTAATCATTGTTTTATTAATTCTCTTTCTTTTCATATTAATCATTGTTTTATAGAATTTCTCTTTCTTTTCATATTAATCATTGTTTTATAGAATTTCTTTCTTTATATTAATCATTGTTTTATAATTCTCTTTCTTTTCATATTAATCATTGTTTATATAATTATTTCTTTTCATATTAATCATTGTTTTATGAATTCTCTTTCTTTTCATATTAATCATTGTTTTATAGAATTCTCTTTCTTTTCATATTAATCATTGTTTTATGAATTTCTCTTTCTTTTCATATTAATCATTGTTTTATAGAATTCTCTTTCTTTTCATATTAATCATTGTTTTATAGAATTCTCTTTCTTTTCATATTAATCATTGTTTTATAAATTTTCTTTTTCATATTAATCATTGTTTTATTAATTTCTCTTTCTTTTCATATTAATCATTGTTTTATAGAATTCTCTTTCTTTTCATATTAATCATTGTTTTATAGAATTCTCTTTCTTTTCATATTAATCATTGTTTTATTAATTCTCTTTCTTTTCATATTAATCATTGTTTTATAATATTTTTTTTTCATATTAATCATTGTTTTATGAATTTCTCTTTCTTTTCATATTAATCATTGTTTTATGAATTTCTCTTTCTTTTCATATTAATCATTGTTTTATGAATTCTCTTTCTTTTCATATTAATCATTGTTTTATTATTCTCTTTCTTTTCATATTAATCATTGTTTTATAGAATTCTCTTTCTTTTCATATTAATCATTGTTTTATGAATTCTCTTTCTTTTCATATTAATCATTGTTTTATAGAATTCTCTTTCTTTTCATATTAATCATTGTTTTATAGAATTCTCTTTCTTTTCATATTAATCATTGTTTTATATAATTCTCTTTCTTTTCATATTAATCATTGTTTTATGAATTTCTCTTTCTTTTCATATTAATCATTGTTTTATAGAATTCTCTTTCTTTTCATATTAATCATTGTTTTATAGAATTCTCTTTCTTTTCATATTAATCATTGTTTTATCTAATTCTCTTTCTTTTCATATTAATCATTGTTTTATTACTTTCTCTTTCTTTTCATATTAATCATTGTTTTATAGAATTCTCTTTCTTTTCATATTAATCATTGTTTTATCTAATTCTCTTTCTTTTCATATTAATCATTGTTTTATATAATAATATTTCTTTTCATATTAATCATTGTTTTATGAATTTCT
>NC_067204.1:19627372-19733354 GCF_026262505.1 Trichomonas vaginalis G3 | reverse complement strand
TAAAACAATGATTAATATGAAAGAGAAGAGAATTCTATAAAAAATGATTATATAAAAGAAAGGAATTCTATAAAGATTAATATGAAAGAAGAAAAGTAATAAACAATGATTAATATGAAAAGAAAGAGAATGTTATAAAACAATGATTAATATGAAAAGAAAGAGAAAGTAATAAAATAGTGATAAATATGAAAGAGAAATATTATATATAAAACAATGATTAATATTGAAAAGAAAGAGAATTCCATAAAACAATGATGAATATGAAAAGAAAGAGAATAAGTTTCATGTTAACATCTGCACCATGATCAACTAGGAATTGGACAATTTCTATTGAATTCGCTTTGATGGCAATACTAAGAGGGCATTCATTAATATCGAGAGAAATTCATAAAACAATGATAAATGTGAAAAGAAAGAGAATTAGATAAAACAATGATTAATATGAAAAGAAAGAGAAAGTAATAAAACAGTGATAAATATGAAAAGAAATATTATTATATAAAACAATGATTAATATGAAAAGAAAGAGAATTCCATAAAACAATGATTAATATGAAAAGAACGAGAATAAGTTTCATGTTAACATCTGCACCATGATCAACTAGGAATTGGACAATTTCTATTGAATTCGCTTTGATGGCAATACTAAGAGGGCATTCATTAATATCGAGAGAAATTCATAAAACAATGATTAATATGAAAAGAAAGAGAATTCTATAAAACAATGATTAATATGAAAAGAAAGAGAATTCTATAAAACAATGATTAATATGAAAAGAAAGAGAAATTCATAAAACAATGATTAATATGAAAAGAAATATTATTATATAAAACAATGATTAATATGAAAAGAAAGAGAATTAGATAAAACAATGAAAAAAAAAAAAAAAAAAAAAAAGGTAGTGGGGCTTCCAGGGGCTGCGCCCCTTCTAGCCCTGATGATGTTTAGTAATAAATGAAGTTTTTATTCGGAGGGCTTCCAGGCGCGTTGCGCCCTCTAGCCCCGAAGATGTTTAGTATAAATGAAGTTTTTATTCGGAAAATTGTTAGTCTTCTGGGTCGAAAACATTATATAATGTGTCACTTTTCACAAATTATATATGTTTTCATGTTTTGTAACTTTTCTGTCACTTTTCGGGTAAAAACATTTTTATTATTATATATAAATGAATTTTACAAAACCACCGTTACCGTTCTTTGGAAATAAGAGTAGATGTAAAGATATTATATTGAGAGAACTTAAGAAACTACCGAATGGTCTAACATTTGTAGATTTGTTCGGTGGAAGTTTCTATATATCCCATTTGTGCCATATAATATTCCCAGACTCAAAGATTATATGCAATGACTTCGACAACTATATGGACCGTCTCAAACATATTCCAGACACAAACAATATATTGAAAGAGTTAAAAGAAAAGATACCTATAGGTAAGATGGAACGTATACCATTAGATAAGAAAATATTGTGAGAGAGGTTTTGAAAAAAGCAGAATATATAGACTGGGATAGTATATCTGCTAGACTATTATATAGTGGTTCTATAAGAGTTCATGACATTGAAACACTTATGTCAAAAGTTTTATATCTTAACTATACAAATGTTTTCAAAGAGAACATAGAAAAATATATTGAGGGTATAGAGTTTGTGAGATGTCATTGGACAGAGTTGTATGAAAAATATAAAGACAAGGAAAATGTTTTCTTTATAGTGGACCCGCCGTTCTATAACACATGGGATTTTCAATACCAAGTAGACTGGACTTTGAGAGACTCTTTAGAAAACTTTAGACGTTATACATAACCATCCATGCTTTTACTTTACATCCGATAAAAGTGGTTTGGAAACCGTTATGAGATGGTTAGAGGACATACATGACTATGAGTTTATATATGACAAGATAGAATATGAGAGATGTCCTATAAATGGAGAAAGTGTCACAATAAAGAAATTTTATTAGTAAGTAAATGTGGTTTGAAATCGGATTGTTAGTTTTTAGGTTTTTTCCATTGTGTCATTTATTTATTTGACGTGGCAGAAAAGTACAGAGAATATGAAGATGAACCAATGCCTGCAAATGTTCAGTATATGTACTCGTAAGAGATATTTTTATCTAATATTAAATGGACGCACAGAACTTAGCGAATGCACAGCAACCTGGACAACCAAACCCAGAGAATATTCCAAATGAAGTTAGAATACAAACTGCAATGGCAAACTATGGTCAAGTGCCAACAGATGTACAAATGCAAACTGCCATGTCAAATGACGCTGCGTTAGGTTTGCCACCATGGTATGCAAATATGAGATGGAAAGAGTTTTATACAAACCCTGAAGTGGGATATAAACAACTTTATGCAGATGACGCGAACACAGGAGTTGACCCAGAATATGTTTTCTACCAGAGGAGAAACAGAATGTATGAGCTCCAGTTAAAGAATGCTATGGAACTCAACAGGAAACGTAAGAGACTAGGCGGACATTAGATTTTTACATATAGTAAAATGGGTTTCTTCAGTAGTATTGGAAACTTCTTCAGAAGAGTTGGAAGAGGTATATGGAATGGAATAAAATCTGTCGGAAGAGGAATTTGGAACGGAGTCAAAAATATTGGTAAAAGAGTAGGTCAGTTCGTTGGTATTATACCTAAAGACCCTGAACCAGAAGAACAAGCTCCTGTTATACAACAGCCTGAACCTGCACCACAGTCTAGTTGGCAACCAAATCCAACACCTCAACCGTATTAAAAAATTATATTTTTACCGTTCGATAGTAGTTGTATATGAAACTAAGTTCTAAGTAAAACGCATGGTATAATGGAATTATTCTTTTTTCCATCTGTAGTAAACCATACTTGAAAGTCTGAAATACTTCCACTTGGTGGTTCGTATAACTTTGTAGGTTTTTCGTAAAAGTCATTTGCCAAGCATAAGAAAGAGTTTTGGGCGCCAGAAAATGAAGCATGAACAATAATAGCAGCTGGGTCGAAAACATCTTTAAATAAATATGGTTCATCTCTTGCATATCGACTGTAAATATTTGCTAAAGGAAGTTTGACTTTCTGATTTAACATTCTTTGCAAATAATACCATGACATTGCAGTGAATTCTGTATATATTTGTTCGTCTTTATTTGGATTGTTTTCGTAGATTTGAAATGACACTTGTGAATTTTGTTTGTCATATACAATTCTCACATAAAGTGTGCTCTCGGTATTTGCATATTCATCAGCATATTTTGCATAACATGAATTTATTTTATCTTCTATATTTTTTAACGCAGTCTGTAGAGAAGATGAAAGGTCAACTTGTATTAGCTCAATTTCTTCCCACATTTTTCGTTTCCCTTCAGATATATAATCTATATGAAACCTTACAATAAATGGAAAACTTTTATCTTCTACAGACACAAATTTTATTCTACGAAAGCCAATAGCTTTTGTGACAGATGGGTCTCTTAGCCATCTTAATGGGTAGTCAAAACGATAGCCTTCATGCTTTACGGTCTCTGTCTCAAACTTTTGACCGACATTAGTAAAAAGTTCATCTAATGGTTTAGTTGTAGCAACTCTTGAATTTTCTTTTTCTATTGGAAGCATATTTTATCTAGAATAAAAAATGTCGAAAGATATTGCTTCCATGAGAGAAATACAACACAACCGACAACTCATTATGCAAGCTCTAAATAAGAACACAACAAACTTTTCAAACTATTCTAAGATATCTGAGTCATTGAAAGAAGGAAACTTAAAACTGACATTAAACCCAATGACAGATGAGTTTCTATTTCAAGACAATAAGAACCATACTGTCTGTATAAATCCAACAAAAGGAACTTTAAACGAGAAACCTATAAATGAACTTCTTTTGAAAGCAGATGTTGACAACAAAGCTGACAAAGAATATGTAGACGATGCAATAGCAAAAGAAGAAGAAAGAGCTAACAATGCTTATGCAACAAAAGAACATACTCATCCTGAACTAGCAGACAAAACATATGTTGACAATAAAATGTCAAGTGAAGTGACAAGAGCTGAAAACGAATATTCTAAAAAGACTCATATACATTATATTAACCAAATACCAAGTCTTAAGGAAACATTAGAGACAAAAGCAGATAAGACTCATACACATTCTATATCTGATATTACAAACTTACAAGAAACCTTAAACAGGAAAAGTGACGTTGGACATACACATACCATTGCAAATATTACAAACTTACAAGAAACCTTAAACAGGAAAAGTGACGTTGGACATACACATTCTATATCTGAAATAACAGACTTAAACGTTAGCCTTGAGAAGAAAGCAGATAAAACATATGTTAACGAAATATACCAAAGTTTAGTTGGAACAAAAAATATTGAAACTATTGTTGGTGACTTTTCTGTCAATGAAGAAAACAAATATTTTAGATGGCAGTTGGTACAGTCCTTAAAAAATGGTACACGGTATAAACTCATTCCGAAAAATAACAATGAAATGTATGTAAGCTATAAAAAGAATGATGGTACACAAGTTAAAGTTCCATTAGACAACAACTGTTACTTGAACTTATATGGAGACGAACAAAAGAAATATTTAAGAGTTTATGAAATGGCAGATATGACATTGCCTGACCCAGCTCCAATACCATATTATTATGACTATGGATATGACGGCGGAGCACTACATGCAGATGAACAAAAGTTAACATTATATTTAGATTATTATAGATATAAAAGATATAATGCAATAGAAAAAACGAGAATAGTATATTATTATATAGATGACAAAAATAAATATTATAGTCAAGACTTTACCTACCCTGAAAACATAAGATTATATTATAAAAAATATTCTAACACAAACCAGAAGAAACCCGAAATGGTTGCGCTATATTTTAAGTTCAAAAGAGACAATCCTATATTATCTCATATGTTTGATTTAATGAACCCAGTAGGTTCTATTTATACATCTATGGATGCAAGAGGTCCTCAAGTAATGTTTGGTGTTGGTGCATGGGAACAAATAGTCGACAGGTTTTTGTATTGTGCAAACTCTTCAAAGGAAACAGGTGGAAGTAAAACGATTTCAGGTGAAAATTTACCTGCACACAGTCATTACATAAATTTAAGTACATCTCAAGAAGGTTGGCATAGGCATAGATATTGGGTTGGACAGGAATGACAAAAGGTAAAGGATATGATGTTAAAGACGACGTTAAGTTTGCTATAAATTGTTACTGGGATGACACTTGGGGAGAAGGAGACCATACACATCACGTTTCAGGATATACGCAAACAACGGGACAAAGTAAAGAATACATGCCACCTTACATGACAGTTTACGCATGGTATAGAATTGCTTAGTCGTCATTTTCAACTTCTTTAGCATATTCGTCAGGAGTTGTCTTATATTTGTTAGGAACTGTCTTTGAAAGTATACCACCTTGAACTTTGACAAGTTTGAAACGAGGTCTGACAATAGTAGTTTTATCTTCTGCTTGCAGTGTGTACATTTTGCCATGTTTGCCTAAAACTTCATAATATTCTCTTGTATACTTTCTTCTATTTTTACGAACACGAATGTGAGTACCTGTCGAGTTCCCATTGTTGTCATAGTCAATAGTATTTTCATATGGGTCGCGTTTAGGTATTTCTATTTTTACTTTGTCACCCTTCTGAAGTTTGAAGCCCGGCATTCTTTCTTGTTTGTCTCTTTTGACTAAATTATTAAATATATAGTCTTTCTCTAAGTCAGGGTTGTTTTTCATTTCTTCGGGGGAGTGGTTTCCCAAACCTTTTTGTTTACGGTTATTGTAAATATTTAAAACTTGTCTCATCTTTGCCATGGAGAAGTGTCTATATTTGTCGTCATATGACATTTCATTTGCTTCACCACCTTGTGGTTGGTTTAAGTCTCTTAACATTTTTATACAACCGTCAATGACACCAAGAGCAGAATGGTTTTGGTCGACAATGAAATATTGGTTTACATTTTTTGAACGCAGATAGTTTTTAATATCATCTGATTTGAAAGAACTTTCACAGTCAGATGTCAGTTTTGTTGGATGGTATTTGTCAACGAATATTGTCAAAGCAGTTTTCACATCTAAAATATTTTTGGACCATAATGGTATGGCTTCACAGTATCTTGTGTTTTGACCGACAAATATTAACCAGTATGGTGGTCCATCTTCTCTATACCTCGGAATGTTTTCCAAGATATCCATAAACCAAGCATTTGGTGTTGAACTAAAGATTTTTACCATGAGTGCTTTCTTTGTCGCTTTAGAAACATAGGGGTCCTTGTTTGGATTCGTCATTTTTTACCCTATAAGAAATGGGTTTATTTGGCGCATTAGCAGGAGTTGCATCCAGATTTTTGCCCGCAGTGGGAACAATAGCCAGAGGTGCATTTGGAATTGGAAGGAAGATTTTGAGTACATTAGGTATACTTAAAGAGAAAGCACAACCTATTATACAAACTGTACAGAAAGGTTGGGAGGTAGCACGAGATGCAACAAATCTTATTCCAAATCCTGAAACAAGAGGAAAAGTTCAAGGATGGATGGACAATGTAGGAAGACAAGCAGGAAACTATTATAACAAAGCAAATGACTACTATAACCAAGCAGGACACTATATGGACCAAGGTGAAAGATTCTTTAACAGAGGATATAACCATGCACAACAATGGGTAAACAATAACCAACCTCAACCGCCTCAAACGTGGGGAATGTAAAATTTTTTACTGAGATGAAATGAACAATACAGCATTGAGACAAATGGGTTCAAGATGGATTTGTCGACTTCCAGCAGTTACACCACGTGTTTGTCAAGTTCTTCCTATACCTCAGGAAGTTTTAGACCGACTTAAAAAACAACAACAACCAGTTGAAAACAAACCAAACTAAAATTTTTTACGGACCTGAAAATGACCGAAGAAGTTGAAACGGTAGATTTGACACCACAAACAAAAAGTTCAGAACCATTGTCAAAAACTGTCAAAGAACTTACAGATGAAGAGAAAAATTCAATAATAGAAAGTGCCAGGTCTGGAAATACAAACCCTAACTATAAAGTCACTTTTCATAGAAATGGAACGGCTAGTATCTCAAAAAAGAAACAGACTCTCACAAATAAAATATTGAAGTCTGAAGGAGCTTTTGAGACAACAGATGGAAAAGTTTACTTCACTGACCAACAGTTCATTATAGAACATCTCATTGACTTAGAGTCGAAATATTCTAAACTTTACAACAAACACAAAAAGTTGAAAGGAAAACAAAAACAAATGGCATATGATATTTATGAAGATGTTGACGACACAACTGTTCCTGCAGGTGGGGCACAGCCCGAGGAACCGAAAAGTGACGAAAAACCGATAGAAGAAGAAAAACCAAAAACTGAAGATAAACCAAAACCAAAGTTTAGTTTCCAAACTAAACCAAGTCAACCTTCATTAGCTGGTATGGGTTGGCGTCAAAGACTTATGGCAGCAGGCGGTTATGTAAAGTAAAGAAAAAAATATTTTTTTATTTTTATAAAAATGCCCCCATATAGAATGGATAGAAAATCTGCTAGAATAAAAGCAGAGTTACAAAAATATGGTTGGAGAGTTTCGAAGAATTTTAAATATAGGAAGGGAAGACCCATAAAAGTCTATGACAAATTGTCTGGTCTTCGCTACGAAATGGATTTGGAAACAGCACGTGCCAATTATCCAAACAGACTAGAGAGGTTAGAAGAAGAACGTCTTATGGACATGCCTTTCGATGTTAGTGAACCTCAAGTTGAAGGACACGACGGCTTTGCCAGATTCTACTGGAAACATGACGAACAATTGCATCCTTTGAGAAGGAAAAAAGGTAGTGCAGAGGATGGTCATGCTCCCATGGAAAGAACAAGATATGCATATGAAAAGTACCGTGAAGTTAGAAGTCAAATTACATCTGGTCGAACCTTTACAGTAAACTTTGACGAAGGAAAGAACAAAGAAGGCTTCATGGGAGTACTTGCTGCAATTCAAGACGGAAATAAGAAAGGACACAATCTCAAATTGACCATAACAGATTTGGATGGTCACATTTACTATGCACATGGCAATGAACAAACAGCCGCAAAACTTCTTGACGCTTTCAAGACTACAAAGAGAGAACAAATGGTTGACTCAGACTCAGACATTTTGAATGCAATTGAAGGAATTGCAAGTGTCAAGTTCGAATGGTACCAACCTAACCCTCAAGCAGTCAGACAACATGCTGGATACTTCCCCTTCATAAATAAGTCTGACATTGACTTGACAAGGTATGGAATTTACAATTCAATTGAAACAATTGTCAATGAACCTTGTATTCTCACATGTCTCAGGAACTCTGGTCTTGTTACAGAAGAGAAGATGAAGTATCTTGAGTCATGTGTGAAGACAAGGTACATTCTCAGAGGTCAATTGGCAAAAATTGCACCGTTGGCAAATGTCAATATCCGAGTCAACATACCTACAGCTAAAGGTTCTTCACATGACGACTATGTTGTTGAGTTCAATTTACCATGGTTGAAGATTGTAATTGTCCACAACCACTTCATGTTGAACGAAAGTCTTACAAACCCATTGTTCGGAAAAGGCAAGTGCAACATTGTCAGAGCTGTAAACATTCTTTTCGAGAAAGGTTTGTTGGAACCAATTCCAGATGACAAGCTGACAGAAAACTTTTGTACCAAAAGACGAAACAAACTTTTCACTGTTAGCAAGACCAAAAGTTGTTCCAGACAAAGTTCTAGTACAAAAGAAGTACACAATTCCACAAGGAGTTGGATTGTTCGGATACCAACCTGAACCAGAAGAACTTCCAATGAGGTTGCAAGAACTTCAAGATGCTATAAATAAACTTCCATTGAGACATCCAATTGACGTCAAATTGTATTGGAGAGCATCTGAGTTAGGTCAGAAGGTTTTATATGAAACAGGTTGCTTCGACGATGTTTATGAGATAACAGGAGAAGTTTCTCAGAAGATAAGAGACTCACTTGAATTTCCACAAACTGGACCAATTGGTTGCGACAAGTTCGACTCAAACGAAAAGATATACTATGTCGACCTTAACGCTGCATACATGAGGTTTGTCCAATATATTCCGACTGGAATTCCAAACGAAGATGGTGAGTTCCCGGGAAGGAACTATACAGTTGGAAAAGTCATACAACAACTGTATGATATTAGGAAAGCTTCAAACCCCAAACTTGCAATGACACTCAAATTGCTTATGAATTCGACATGGGGATATTCCATTAAAAAACCTCAAGAGATGAAGAGTAAACATTATGAGAAGGTCGACAACTTTGTTGAAAGGTTTTCTCCTTTTGTTTTGAAGTACGAATTCACTCAAGGTCAAAGTGGCTTAGTAACCACATTAAAAACCTATTGTCGAACATTGGTCTTACCCTCAGTTCGCAAAAGCAGTCCTTGACAACTACAACAAATTCTTCTCCGAAGTCAAATCCAAAGTGTGGTTTACTATGAGAACATTGACGCACTCATGACGAACGAAGAAGGATACAACAAACTCATTGAAATGGGAATGGTTGGTGAAAAGATGGGCTGTTTTAAGCTAGATAAGGTATTTTCCGAAGTTCATGTAATATCGAAAAGGAAATATTGGGCCATACTTGAAGACGGCACAGAAATAAAACATTGCATGAAATAAAAAATTATTTTTTAAAAAGTGACATTTTTAAATTTTATTTGAAATGTACGCTGAGTTTGTTGGAGAAGACCGTTAGGAAACTTGTTTGTTATATGAGAAATATGAAAATGGCATACCATTTTAAAAACAATATATTTTTCAATATATTAAATGCTTCAGGTTGAAAAACAAAGAACAAAAGTAGCAGATACAAAACCGTTAGACTATATCTTTACAAATGCTGGTAGGAATCTATCAGATGAAGAAATTTCATCCCGAGCATACAGGTTTGACTATCCAATTCGTTGGCTTCAAAGTCCTTCAGATGCAAAGGCAATAGGATTTAGAAGAGTTTTGTTTCAAATAGAACTAACGCATTTATGTTCGCAGTATATTTTCATGGGCAGTATAAAGGTTCTGATGGTCTAATAGACAAATTTGACGAAATGAAAATCTTTACAGTTCGTTCAGACGAAAGTCTTGAGAAAACTCTAAATGACTTTCAAACTCAAATGAACAAATATTATTGGGAATTTCAAAAAAAATACAACTCTTTACTAAATGGAACATACTATCTGAAACTAGAATATGACAAGATGAACTCCACCGTTTCATTTCAAAAGATTGAAATTAACCCTCCAAGAGATACAGAGTTTTTATTTTGGGAAGTAGACAAACGTTCTTGGGCACAATTTCTTCGGTTTACTAAACCAGAACGAACCATTACCACCAGATGGTCCATTTAAATTTATACTTCCACCAGCAGATTTGATGGTTTATAGAAACGTGTTTGACCCTCAAAATGTTATGTGTCATGCAAGTTTCAGTTCAAGCAACAATAGTTTTCTATGTATTGGTAAGGACTTTTATGACTTTGCTTCTAAATTCTACGAACCATCTAGTAACAGTTTCTCTGACTTTCAAGTTTGGTTCACAACAAATGGTGTGCAACATATTATTCCATTGTACTATGACTTTTATCTCGAATTGTCTTTCATATATAACTACAGAAAAGTGCTGAAAAAGTATTGAAAAATAATGTTTAGGTGAAGAGGTGACATCTCACCTCTTTTTTCACCTGTTTTCTCACCTGTTATTTTATAACCGTTTTACATGAATTGTACGATGTATATTTGAAATCTTAAACAGTTTCGTAGCTTCTATTTCTTCTTTTAGTACATCGAATGTTTTAACGATACCGAAGGTTTCTTTATACTTCTTCTTGACGTCAGATAGAAGGAAATCGTCAGCAGTTGGATAGTTTTTGTTCAGAAATTCTAACATGTTCATTTTATTTTCTGCTGGCTTCTCTGCTTCTTTCTTTAAATCTGCATAGTCGTTTCTCATTCTTTCTATCTCTTTGACGGAGTAGTTATATTTCCTAATTGCTGCTTTACATTTAGAACATTGCGGGTTCATTTTTGCGTTATATTCTGAAACCTTACCTGCTAAAACAACTAAGGCGTCAATGGTTTTCTTTAAATCTGAAGCAGTTGGTTTTATCTGTTCGTTCCATACTTTACCTCTTCTATCTTTATCTCTTATTTCCCAAACACATTTTGCAACTAATGAAACAAAGTTGTCGTAGGTCTTAAATTCTTCAGATTTATATATGTCAGAAACATTCTTATAAACCATGTCGCAATCTTTGTCCATAACCTTATGGTTGCAATGAAAACCAAGGAATTCATAATTTACCTTTCGTATGAACTTCTTTATTTCTACTGAGTCAGTTGGTTTCACTTCAATTTCGTCGAATTCAGGAATAGTGAGTTTTTGTTGTTGGATTTCAGGTAGTTTAGGCAAATGGTCAATAATGTCCTGCATTTCATAAAGATATTCTTCATTTGTTTCATCTTTCGCACTACAGTCTAAATTACTTGTTAAAAGTTCTTGCTTTATCTTCTGGATTTTTGTTTCGAAAGTATATGAAGAAGGAATGAAGCTTTTCATCTCTACTAACATAGATGTTGGATTCATGACTAACGAGTTTGGTGCTGTTGTTTGAATTGTTGTTGTGCCGATTGTTGACATTTCTGTTCTTTTATACAAAATAAAAAAATAAATAAAATAAAACTAACTTTATTTTTTATTTCATGAAAATTCATGAGGTGAGAAAACAGGTGAGAAAAGAGGTGAAATCTCACCTCTTCACCTAAATTATATTTTTGGGTCATTTACACTCATTACGATGAAGAAATCATGACAAAACATTTACGTTCATGTTTGACAAAACATTTACGAAGAAGAAGTTTCGACAAAACATTTACGATGAAGAAGTTTCGACAAAACATTAATATATAAAATTCATGAAAATTCATGAGGTGAGAAAACAGGTGAGATGTCACATTCTAACATAAACTTTATTTTTACTGAATTTAGCAACAACTTTCTCTCAATTGGAGCTGTAGCATACTCTTTGCGTAAGCGGTTCAGACCTTCTTCGAAGTCTTGGTCTCTCTTGGACTGAGATTGGAATTGTGGGGCAGGTTTTTGCATAAACATCCAAGGGTTGGAGCTGTAGCATACTCTTTGCGTAAGCGGTTCAGACCTTCTTCGAAGTCTTGGTCTCTCTTGGACTGAGATTGGAATTTGAATTGGGGTGGAGCTTGCTGGAACATCCAAGGGTTGGGGAAGTAAGGCATAGGCTGAGGAGGGTAGTTCGGGAAGCCTTGTGGTAGGTAGTAACCTTGAGGTGGAAATTGGTAGTAATTTGGATTGAGATTGGAATTGCTGGAACTGAGGTGCAGGGGCTGGTGCTTTCGGTTCTTCTGGATTGAGATTGGACTCGGTTGGTGGGACGTCGGACATTCGTTTGTGGCTTAACCGTCGGACCACAACGATAAAAATCTCTGCTACTAGCAGTACTGCTACTGACAGTAGCAGTACTTTTTCTGACAGTAGCAGTACTTTTACTGACAGTAGCAGTACTTTTACTGACAGTAGCAGTACTTTATCGTCGAAAACCCTCTCAAATTTTCCTTTTTACTGCTCCTAGCAGTACTGCTACTGACAGTAGCAGTACTTTTCTGACAGTAGTACTTTCTGACAGTAGCAATGGTCGAGGTCGAACCTACGACGAGGCAATTTACCTAATTGAAATTAACGAGCTTGTTAAAGACTTCCTCAGGCAGAATGTAAAAGGCAAGCTTGTTAACTGTTGGATAACGGGAAGGGCTGCCTTGAATCTCGAGACTTCGACTGGAATTCCAATTCAAATACCAGACGGGACAGCCTACGACGACATAAAGGACGCCAAAAGAGAAGCTCTTGTTAAGTTCCTAAACAAGCGTCCTTGGATAAAAATACCAAACAGAGAGAGTCCAATTCCACGAATTATACAAATTCTCAAGGGTCTCCTTCACTTCTCGGGTCAACCATTCTACATAACCTGTGAAGGCGACATCCAACCAGTTCAGTAAACATCTCATTTTAACTCACTTTTTTATGTTTTTTGTGAAAGTGTCAAAAATAAATTGTTTTCATGAAAATTCAAGAGGTGAGAAAACAGGTGAGAAAAGAGGTGAGATGTCACCTCTTCACCTAAACATTATTTTTCAATACTTTTTCAGCACTTTTCTGTAGTTATATATGAAAGACAATTCGAGATAAAAGTCATAGTACAATGGAATAATATGTTGCACACCATTTGTTGTGAACCAAACTTGAAAGTCAGAGAAACTGTTACTAGATGGTTCGTAGAATTTAGAAGCAAAGTCATAAAAGTCCTTACCAATACATAGAAAACTATTGTTGCTTGAACTGAAACTTGCATGACACATAACATTTTGAGGGTCAAACACGTTTCTATAAACCATCAAATCTGCTGGTGGAAGTATAAATTTAAATGGACCATCTGGTGGTAATGGTTCGTTCTGGTTTAGTAACCGAAGAAATTGTGCCCAAGAACGTTTGTCTACTTCCCAAAATAAAAACTCTGTATCTCTTGGAGGGTTAATTTCAATCTTTTGAAATGAAACGGTGGAGTTCATCTTGTCATATTCTAGTTTCAGATAGTATGTTCCATTTAGTAAAGAGTTGTATTTTTTTTGAAATTCCCAATAATATTTGTTCATTTGAGTTTGAAAGTCATTTAGAGTTTTCTCAAGACTTTCGTCTGAACGAACTGTAAAGATTTTCATTTCGTCAAATTTGTCTATTAGACCATCAGAACCTTTATACTGCCCATGAAAATATACTGCGAACATAAATGCGTTAGTTCTATTTGAAAACAAAACTCTTCTAAATCCTATTGCCTTTGCATCTGAAGGACTTTGAAGCCAACGAATTGGATAGTCAAACCTGTATGCTCGGGATGAAATTTCTTCATCTGATAGATTCCTACCAGCATTTGTAAAGATATAGTCTAACGGTTTTGTATCTGCTACTTTTGTTCTTTGTTTTTCAACCTGAAGCATTTAATATATGTAAAAATATATTGTTTTAAAATGGTATGCCATTTCATATTTCTCATATAACAAACAAGTTTCCTAACGGTCTTCTCCAACAAACTCAGCGTACATTTCAAATAAAATTTAAAAATGTCACTTTTTAAAAAATAATTTTTTATTTCATGCAATGTTTTATTTCTGTGCCGTCTTCAAGTATGCCCCAATATTTCCTTTTCGATATTACATGAACTTCGGAAAATACCTTATCTAGCTTAAAACAGCCCATCTTTTCACCAACCATTCCCATTTCAATGAGTTTGTTGTATCCTTCTTCGTTCGTCATGAGTGCGTCAATGTTCTCATAGTAAACCACAACTTTGGATTTGACTTCGGAGAAGAATTTGTTGTAGTTGTCAAGGACTGCTTTTGCGAACTGAGGGTAAGACCAATGTTCGACAATAGGTTTTAATGTGGTTACTAAGCCACTTTGACCTTGAGTGAATTCGTACTTCAAAACAAAAGGAGAAAACCTTTCAACAAAGTTGTCGACCTTCTCATAATGTTTACTCTTCATCTCTTGAGGTTTTTTAATGGAATATCCCCATGTCGAATTCATAAGCAATTTGAGTGTCATTGCAAGTTTGGGGTTTGAAGCTTTCCTAATATCATACAGTTGTTGTATGACTTTTCCAACTGTATAGTTCCTTCCCGGGAACTCACCATCTTCGTTTGGAATTCCAGTCGGAATATATTGGACAAACCTCATGTATGCAGCGTTAAGGTCGACATAGTATATCTTTTCGTTTGAGTCGAACTTGTCGCAACCAATTGGTCCAGTTTGTGGAAATTCAAGTGAGTCTCTTATCTTCTGAGAAACTTCTCCTGTTATCTCATAAACATCGTCGAAGCAACCTGTTTCATATAAAACCTTCTGACCTAACTCAGATGCTCTCCAATACAATTTGACGTCAATTGGATGTCTCAATGGAAGTTTATTTATAGCATCTTGAAGTTCTTGCAACCTCATTGGAAGTTCTCTGGTTCAGGTTGGTATCGAACAATCCAACTCCTTGTGGAATTGTGTACTTCTTTGTACTAGAACTTTGTCTGGAACAACTTTTGGTCTTGCTAACAGTGAAAAGTTTGTTTCGTCTTTTGGTACAAAAGTTTTCTGTCAGCTTGTCATCTGGAATTGGTTCCAACAAACCTTCTCGAAAAGAATGTTTAAGCTCGACAATGTTGCACTTGCCCTTTTCCGAACAATGGGTTTGTAAGACTTTCGTTCAACATGAAGTGGTTGTGGGACAATTACAATCTTCAACCATGGTAAATTGAACTCAACAACATAGTCGTCATGTGAAGAACCTTTAGCTGTAGGTATGTTGACTCGGATATTGACATTTGCCAACGGTGCAATTTTTGCCAATTGACCTCTGAGAATGTACCTTCTTCACACATGACTCAAGATACTTCATCTTCTCTTCTGTAACAAGACCAGAGTTCCTGAGACATGTGAGAATACAAGGTTCATTGACAATTGTTTCAATTGAATTGTAAATTCCATACCTTGTCAAGTCAATGTCAGACTTATTTATGAAGGGGAAGTATCCAGCATGTTGTCTGACTGCTTGAGGGTTAGGTTGGTACATTCGAACTTGACACTTGCAATTCCTTCAATTGCATTCAAAATGTCTGAGTCTGAGTCAACATTTGTTCTCTCTTTGTAGTCTTGAAAGCGTCAAGAAGTTTTGCGGCTGTTTGTTCATTGCCATGTGCATAGTAAATGTGACCATCCAAATCTTTATGGTCAATTTGAGATTGTGTCCTTTCTTATTTCGTCTTGAATTGCAGCAAGTACTCCCATGAAGCCTTCTTTGTTTCTTTCCTTCGTCAAAGTTTACTGTAAAGGTTCGACCCAGATGTAATTTGACTTCTAACTTCACGGTACTTTTCATATGCATATCTTTGTTCTTTCCATGGGAGCATGACCATCCTCTGACTACCTTTTTTCCTTCTCAAAGGATGCAATTGTTCGTCATGTTTCCAGTAGAATCTGGCAAAGCCGTCGTGTCTTCAACTTGAGGTTCACTAACATCGAAAGGCATGTCCATAAGACGTTCTTCTTCTAACCTCTCTAGTCTGTTTGGATAATTGGCACGTGCTGTTTCCAAATCCATTTCGTAGCGAAGACCAGACAATTTGTCATAGACTTTTATGGGTCTTCCCTTCCTATATTTAAAATTCTTCGAAACTCTCCAACATATTTTTGTAACTCTGCTTTTATTCTAGCAGATTTTCTATCCATTCTATATGGGGGCATTTTTTATAAAAATAAAAAATATTTTTTCTTTACTTTACATAACCGCCTGCTGCATAAGTCTTTGACGCCAACCCATACCAGCTAATGAAGGTTGACTTGGTTTAGTTTGGAAACTAAACTTTGGTTTTGGTTTATCTTCAGTTTTTGGTTTTTCTTCTTCTATCGGTTTTTCGTCACTTTTCGGTTCCTCGGGCTGTACCCCACCTGCAGGAACAGTTGTGTCGTCAACATCTTCATAAATTCATATGCCATTTGTTTTTGTTTTCCTTTCAACTTTTTGTGTTTGTTGTAAAGTTTAGAATATTTCGACTCTAAGTCAATGAGATGTCTATAATGAACTGTTGGTCAGTGAAGTAAACTTTTCCATCTGTTGTCTCGAAAGCTTCCTTCAGACTTCAATATTTTATTTGTGAGAGTCTGTTTTCTTTTTTGAGATACTAGCCGTTCCATTTCTATGAAAAAGTGACTTTATAGTTAGGGTTTGTATTTCCAGACCTGGCACTTTCTATTATTGAATTTTTTCTCTTCATCTGTAAGTTCTTTGACAGGTTTTGACAATGGTTCTGAACTTTTTGTTTGTGGTGTCAAATCTACCGTTTCAACTTCTTCGGTCATTTTCAGGTCCGTAAAAAATTTTAGTTTGGTTTGTTTTCAACTGGTTGTTGTTGTTTTTTAAGTCGGTCTAAAACTTCCTGAGGTATAGGAAGAACTTGACAAACACGTGGTGTAACTGCTGGAAGTCGACAAATCCATCTTGAACCCATTTGTCTCAATGCTGTATTGTTCATTTCATCTCAGTAAAAAATTTTACATTCCCCACGTTTGAGGCGGTTGAGGTTGGTTATTGTTTACCCATTGTTGTGCATGGTTATATCCTCTGTTAAAGAATCTTTCACCTTGGTCCATATAGTGTCCTGCTTGGTTATAGTAGTCATTTGCTTTGTTATAATAGTTTCCTGCTTGTCTTCCTACATTGTCCATCCATCCTTGAACTTTTCCTCTTGTTTCAGGATTTGGAATAAGATTTGTTGCATCTCGTGCTACTCCCAACCTTTCTGTACAGTTTGTATAATAGGTTGTGCTTTCTCTTTAAGTATACCTAATGTACTCAAAATCTTCCTTCCAATTCCAAATGCACCTCTGGCTATTGTTCCCACTGCGGGCAAAAATCTGGATGCAACTCCTGCTAATGCGCCAAATAAACCCATTTCTTATAGGGTAAAAAATGACGAATCCAAACAAGGACCCTATGTTTCTAAAGCGACAAAGAAAGCACTCATGGTAAAAATCTTTAGTTCAACACCAAATGCTTGGTTTATGGATATCTTGGAAAACATTCCGAGGTATAGAGAAGATGGACCACCATACTGGTTAATATTTGTCGGTCAAAAACAAGATACTGTGAAGCCATACCATTATGGTCCAAAAATATTTTAGATGTGAAAACTGCTTTGACAATATTCGTTGACAAAATACCATCCAACAAAACTGACATCTGACTGTGAAAGTTCTTTCAAATCAGATGATATTAAAAACTATCTGCGTTCAAAAAATGTAAACCAATATTTCATTGTCGACCAAAACCATTCTGCTCTTGGTGTCATTGACGGTTGTATAAAAATGTTAAGAGACTTAAACCAACCACAAGGTGGTGAAGCAAATGAAATGTCATATGACGACAAATATAGACACTTCTCCATGGCAAAGATGAGACAAGTTTTTAAATATTTACAATAACCGTAAACAAAAAGGTTTGGGAAACCACTCCCCCGAAGAAATGAAAAACAACCCTGACTTAGAGAAAGACTATATATTTAATAATTTAGTCAAAAGAGACAAACAAGAAAGAATGCCGGGCTTCAAACTTCAGAAGGGTGACAAAGTAAAAATAGAAATACCTAAACGCGACCCATATGAAAATACTATTGACTATGACAACAATGGGAACTCGACAGGTACTCACATTCGTGTTCGTAAAAATAGAAGAAAGTATACAAGAGAATATTATGAAGTTTTAGGCAAACATGGCAAAATGTACACACTGCAAGCAGAAGATAAAACTACTATTGTCAGACCTCGTTTCAAACTTGTCAAAGTTCAAGGTGGTATACTTTCAAAGACAGTTCCTAACAAATATAAGACAACTCCTGACGAATATGCTAAAGAAGTTGAAAATGACGACTAAGCAATTCTATACCATGCGTAAACTGTCATGTAAGGTGGCATGTATTCTTTACTTTGTCCCGTTGTTTGCGTATATCCTGAAACGTGATGTGTATGGTCTCCTTCTCCCCAAGTGTCATCCCAGTAACAATTTATAGCAAACTTAACGTCGTCTTTAACATCATAGAAATCGGATTGCGCTATATTTAAGTTAAAGAGACAATCTGTCTTATTTTCATATGTTTGATTAATGAACCAGTAGTAGGTTCTATTATATACATTTATGGATCAGGGTCCTCAGAGTAATGTTGGTGTTGTGCATGGGAACAAATAGTCGACGGTTTTTGTATTGTGCAAACTTTCAAAGGACACAGGTGAAGTAAAACGATTTCGCGTGAAAATTTTACCTGCACACAGTCATTACATATATTTAAGTACACTCAGAAAGGTTGGCATAGATAGATATTGGGGATGCTGATTTACAAAATTACTTATGAAAAGATAACTGATGAAAATTATGAAAAGATTATGAATCATGTTTATAAATATGATCGCAAATTCCAACAAATCGGACTTCCTGCCAAATTAATTACAAGCTTAGCCACTACATCTGCTGACGCAACAAGTTTGAAGACGTTATTATTTCATGCACAAAGATGGAAGTTTTAGAGGATAAATGCATTACACCAGGATACGGTTTAATTGAAGAATCAGTTAAAGCAATACCACTTATTTAGTAAGAAGATCCATTCATGATTCCAGCTAACATATTGACGTTCGTTCACTAAATGGAGGTTGCATCACTCCTGAAGGTATCAGTTCAGATTTCTCATACGCTCTTCATAATGTTACAGATGTTGTGTTAACATTTCCGAAGAATGCAATGCAAAGAACGGTTTTAGAAAATCCAATGCTTCGAGGTCTTCAGGTCACTATAGATTCCAGAAACTTCCCCGATCAAGCGATGACCACAGTGGGTGACATATTCTTTACACGTATGCTTCAAGCTTCTGATTTAGATGGAGTGAATGAATGCACAGAAGAATACGAGGACTCATTAACTAGACCACTGAATGATGATGATGGCACACCATTAGCTAGAACATGGAAAGACCAAACTTCATTCTTATGCACTATTCCAGTTCAACGTGATGGAGCGGTATATTCTTTGATGGATTAGAAACTTTTCAACTCACAAGTTACAGTACAAGTGAAAGCTTATCCAATCATTCAGGGTGAAAATGACACTTACTGTTCAAAAGTGACAAATCCTCCTCAGGTTTGTTTACTAGGACTACATATTGGACATGGACACCGGATGAAGGTTTGAAATATCATCCAACAGGTACACCACCGCAGTATAGAAGTTCATATGATGAAATATTGATGAATAGAAATGTTTAAAATTATAAATTTATTTTTGATTAAATGGATTTAAATTCATCCACCCCTTATGAAGAATTAGCAGGAGTATATAATACATACGTAGATGATATGATTAATGAAGCATTGAGTGATAATAGAAATGCTCTATCTAAGGAAAAATTAATGAAAATTCCATATTCTGAATGTTACTTAAATTCAATCACTGCAGCAATTGGTAAACAAAATAAAGGTAAAACATTAACGATATTAAAACAAATATCATTATTGCTAACACTTCCCCCTATTCACATGTGTTTAATTTATATCAACCGTTCAGGTTCACCTTCAGATGATACATTTGAATCTTTAAAGCATTTAATCAAAATTCCAATTATTTATTTATCACAAGAAGAAGCAGAAGATTTATTAAAAACTTTGTAATGTATAAAGAATTATATAATACAATCAAGAAGCAAGGATTAGAGGATAAAATTATTGATAAACAACGGGATGAATTATTTGAAACACTTTCTATTTCAAATTTTGATAGAGAATTTTTGCATTCACTCATTTTTCTAGATGATGCGGTGAAATCAAAACTAATAACTAATGAGAAATCATATTTTAATCAATTATTAACTCAATGTCGACACATTCAGTGTTCATTCTTCATGGCTGTTCAATACTTTAAAGCATTAAGCACAAACATTAAATCAAACCTGTCCACCCTTTTCATTTTCAGTGGTTTTAGTCGTCAACAGTTGAACGTTATGCTTTATCAAGTGAATTTACCAATGAGCATTAATGAACTTTACACACAATATCAACAATTAGGAGAACATGGAAAAATAATAGTTGATTTAAATAAAGGTTCCATTAAATTCGAATAACTTTTATAAATAATTTTTATTTTTTATTTATAATTAAACATGACAGAAATGCAAATCTTCTACAGGTTCCATTAAAACAAGGAACAAACAAAAAGGGTGCATATAATAGAACTATGAAAGTTCCAGACGGAATGAAAGAATTAGTCCACATTTTGCCGGTCTTCAAAAGGATGTTAAACAAATGAGAAACGTTTTAACATTACCAGAAGCTCAAGCATATGCCAAACGTCACGGACCAAATTGGGAAGCACACGAAGCAGACATTACGGGTCCAAATGGAAAACCTGATGGAATAAATGAAGTTTTCGTTACTGATGGTCAAGGAAATATTAAAGTCATAAATGGGTATAAATTAACAATGACGGATTATCCTAAACGTTAAAGCATATAATGAACATTATCCTATGCAATTTGATGAAAATGAAAAGCTGTTAAACAATACATTGGAGAAGGTGAAAATGGTCCAATTAATTCATACCGTCATAATCCATATTCTTACTTCAATGAAGAATTAAATGCTATTGAAGAGGGACCGGATGGATTACCACGATATTCTAACCAGTTTGATGGTCAATATGCAAATTTAAGACCTGAAATTCCAGCTAAGAAATTCTTTTAAAGTTGCTTTATTCGATCCAGTTTCGCAAATGTTAAAGATGAACTTAAACAGCAATTCCAACCAATTATAGTAGCAAGAATTGCATCAGGTGCTTTATCTCAAGCATTCAAAGATTTAATTAAGAAAACATTATATCAGCAACGAGGTTTAACTATGATTTAGTTAAGGAATCAGATAAAAGAAAAATTTGAGAAATCAGATGATTATAAGAATGCAATTAATGAATATATTCGGTCTATTAATTTCGATGAAAATGCTAAAAATCAACTTCATGAACAAATACAGGAATAATATAGATTCAAAATTCCAGCAAAAATAAAAGTTTAAATATATTTTTTATTCGAATATAAATGAGAAGACGTTTCACTAGTCAAAAGAACACTAACGCAAAAGCAGAGATTACGGTTGGTTATAACGTAAATGATGATAAATCACGAATTATTCAAAATGTTAAAGTTAATGTTAGTCCTGAATTAACAAGGTCAGCAACTCAACCAAATTTATTAACTCGTGACTTACCGAAGAATGAGGAGAATGAAGAAAACCATGAGAATGGAGACCCAATCATTTTATCTGAACCTGGTAAAAACCTGTTGAAATTCCCACTTATCCAACATACCCCCACCTCTTTCATCAAACATCGAGAACCCAGGATCTACGATTACAGTCGCAATCGCCATATAAAATAGACATTAATTCTGAATTAATGAAAATTTTACCGTGAATATCATAACTGATAATTATGATTCAATAATAAATTTAATTGACCAATCCGGTTTAATTATTTTACCTTATGATCATTAATTCACATTATCGCCATTCTTTGTGATGTTCAAGATTCAGACGTTGAAGATTCAATTTTTTCATAGATGATGAGGTTTCATGCTGCGGAACAGTTGCCAAAAATAATCCTATAAAGGATATTAGCACAATTAAGATATCAAAGAACGGAACAACAACTGAACTTCATTTAACATATAAGATATTTTATAATAAAATAGTTGATGAATATAAAATATCACTTGAAAAATTCTTTAAGGCTATTTAATATTCAAGCATTAACATTATCGAATAATAATCCTTTGAATCATAATCGATAATAATTGACCTTTCACCAGTTTCTATCGTTTGTTTTATTTCTTTTTGTTCCCCACTATCCGATCGGTCATTGTAATTGTTTTTGTTATAGTATCAGCTTTATCTTTAACTTCAATCTTTTTCCATCGGGATATTTAAACCAAAATTCCAAAAATTCGATATTGTCAATCTGTTCATATTTAATCTATCAATTACATTTTAATACCATCTGAAAATCTTATGAAATGGTCATTATATGGGTTTGATTGAACTAATTTGAATGAAGTGAAATATAACCTGATGATGAATATGACATCGACTCATATTTTCTGAAAACACTAAAATTTATAACATGAATGAATTTCTTATTCGTTGAATTTATGAATTCTTGAGGTAATCTTATTCTAGTTTTATTTATCACTGGAAAATAACGCTTTACCATATTTTTAATCGTAATAAAAAAATGTCAATTATCAATATTATTTCGAATAATAACTGTGAATTAAATTTAACAGTTAGCGGAATTTATAATGTTACTCTCGTTTCTGTGAGTGGTAAATTTAATCCCATTCTTTTAGACCCTTCAGATTATTATATCATTTATTAAAGATGACCATGAGCCGCATAGCGGCGGGGTCGTAGACCTAAAAACGTATGATATGTATATAAATAATGTGATAACGAAATGGGATATTAACATGATTTTAAGTTATTTAAATGAACATTTATCGTATGGTATGAAGAAAATTTTAAATCAAAACCTGATAAACTTTTTTGAACTTGATGAAATAAATAACCTTATTAAATTTCCGCTGAAAATTAAATTTTGTACTCCTCATCTTCGTTCATTGTTGGGGATATTAAATTTTTGAAAAAGATTGTGGGGATGTTTTGTATTCTGACACTGGTTCCAATTTCATTTTAATCAAATGTGATAAAGTTAATACCCCAATGAGATTTTTCACATCAAACATTAGACCCTAACTCTTACCCATCAATACAAAACAATTTTATCCATCAACTTAAACATATTTTCTTATCATATCCGTTTTCAATTATCCGGGAATTCATTTATTCTTCATTCAAAAGATTTATCAAATATTAAATTTAGAATAACTGACCTATTTGATTGTGATTTAGAATTTATGAATGAAATATTATGGCAATTTCAAATAGAAAAAATAGCTGATGAGATAACAGATTAAATTTATTTTTAAATCGTAAATAATGATTAAACAACAGCAAACACAGACCATTACATACGCCATAATTGCATATAATCAAAGACGGCAGAACAAACGCAAATGTTGAAATATGGAGATTTGGAGATAGTATTGAAAAATGACCATTTGAATTCGTTTGCAAAGGTGGTGCAGTGATATCAAATATAAAAGAAATTTTATTTATGAATTCAAAAATTAAAGGAATAACGGATGATATAACATCAATTCCACCAGAAGAACAAAGATATTACGCATTAAATGCTTTCCCAAAGTTTTGAAGATTGGAAGAATTTAATTTAAATGGAGGAATTCATAAAAGGTTTCCTAAATGACATAATGAAAGAAAGCAGATAAGGAATATGTTAACGATGAGTTAGCAAAGAAAGCAGATATATCATTTGTTAACGATGAGTTAGCAAAGAAAGCAGATAAAACTTTATGTTAACGATGAGTTAGCAAAGAAAGCAGATATATCATTTGTTAACGATGAGTTAGCAAAGAAAACAGATAAGAATATGTTAACGATGAGTTAGCAAAGAAGGTAGATAAGGAATTAGTAATGAAAAAGATAATGAAATTATAGAAAGGGTTGAATGGTATCATGAACGGACATCGAAGATTCTTAAAACTAAAGCTGATACAGGATGGGTTTCAGAATGTTTAGACCTTAAAGCAAATATATCATTTGTTAACGATGAGTTAGGGAAGAAAGCAGATAAGGAATATGTTAACGATGAGTTAGCAAAGAAAGCAGATAAGGAATAATGTTAACGATTGAGTTAGCAAAGAAGGCAGATAAGGAATATGTTAACGATGAGTTAGCAAAGAAAGCAGATATATCATTTGTTAACAAATATACCAAAGTTTATTGGAACAAAAATATTGAAACTATTGTTGGCGACTTTTTCTGTCAATGAAGAAAACAAATATTTTAGATGGGAGTTGTACAGTCCTTAAGAAATGTATACGGTATAAACTCATTCCGAAAAATAACAATTAAATGTATGTAGGCATATAAAGAATAATGGCACACAAGTAAAGTTCCATTAGACAACAAACTGCTACTTAAACTTATATGGAGACGAAACAAAAGAAATATTTAAGAGTTTATGAAATGACGGATATGACATTGTCTAACGTAGCTCCAGCACCGTATTATTATGACTATGGTGTTGACGCACATGTAGACCCAAAAAAGCAAACATTATATTTAGATTATTATAGATATAAAAGATATAATGCAATAGAAAAAACGAGAATAGTATACTATTATGAAGATGACAAAAATAAATATTATAGTCAAGATTTACATACCCTGAAACATAAGATTATATTATAAAAAATATTCTGACACAAACCAGAAGAAAACCCGGAAATTAGTGGTTTTGTGACTTTTTTTGTAAACGTAAGAATTCATACATTTTTGAGCGATTTTGTATCATTTTTTTTTACATATGAAGTAAAAAATGTATGATTTTTACGGTTTTTATTCTTACGTTTTTGAATAAATCAAGATTTAAAAATTTTCAGAATCGTAAGAAATTTTCACTAAACCCATACATAATGAAATAAAAAAAATAAAAAAAATAAAAAAATAAACTTTAAAAATTCATGTCTTACATTTTTTGAATAATTTATTTTTTTAATTCGTATGAAAATGAGTGGATCAAGATTCGTAACCGTCAATCAATTAATGGATGTTCTTTCACCAATTCTTGAAAATGTTAAACAAGTAGATGTTTATTTCGATGATTATGTAGAAAGTATATATTATAAAGGTAAGTTTAATATTAAACCTATTGCTTTTGCATTTGATAATAAATTAATTGAAAATGCAAAAATTTGGGAATTAATTCCAGATATTGAATTTATAACAAATATTAATGATAAATGGTTTAAACGAATTCCAACCACAAAAGTTCTTTGTAAATTAATGATCAAAACTGAGGAAAAAGAATTTAACGGGTTTAAATATCATCCAAATAAAGTTTCAGAACTAGAAAATGAAAAACTTCAGAAAAAATTAAACGATAGACTTTCAAATGATCGTATTGAAAAAATAAATAAACTAGCAGAAGTTGCATTTAATAATGAAATATTTGATGAATATAACCTTGAACTCAGTGATGGACTTTAAGTCCTGGGCACTTTGTGCCTTGAGCTTTAAGGACCCGGGCTCAACGAGTCATGATTTATGAAATCAATAATTTGATTTATTCGCTCTTCAATAATTTCTATTCTTTTTGTTAAATCATCAATTTTCATTAATGAGGTGATTCTTGATTGAGGAATAGATTTTAAACTAACAACACCTTTTATTTTTGAAATTTTGAATCCTCCGGGTCTTGGACTCTGTCCTCAACTTTAAACATTTTATTCAATTTACATGTTGTCAATTCTTCAAATAATTTTTTATTATTAGCATAATAGTCATTAAATTCATCAACAGATGAAAAAATTTTTATTTCAGTAATTGGTTTAACAACGTTTATTTTTTGTTGAACATTTTCACTTTCATTTATTTCTTCCTCCTCTGTTTCATTTATTTTTAAAATCGGTTTCATTTATCATTAAATAAAAAATTAGAATATAAGTGATGAAATATATTTTTTAATTAATATTAAATCAGAGATGGCGGCAGGATTCTTTAAAAAATTATGGGAAGGAATTAAGAAAGCTGCAAGTTGGGTTCATCAAAAGATTATTAAACCCGTTGCAAACTTTTTGGCACCAGTAGCGAAAACGGCAGGAACTATCATAGGAGGAGTATTAGGTGCTAAAGCAGGTAATCCGGCGATGGGAGCACAAGCAGGTAACGCAGTTGGTGGAATTGCTGAAGGAATACTTAATAAAATAGGGGGTAGATAGTGGAAAAATAAATAAATATTATTTTTATCTTAGTATCGGTTGTAGTCGACGATAAACCTTATCTCCTTTATTTAATACTTCCCTTACCGGAACATTAGGTGCTATTTGTTCAGCAACGTCACTAATTGCTTCTTTATTCTTAAATATCCAATTTGCTCCTTTCTTAATCCCTTCCCAAACTTTATGCGCTCCTCTTTTTACTTTATCCCACAGTTTCTTAAAGAATCCTGCAGCCATAGTTGATTATTTCATTAAAATTAAAAATTCATTTTCATCTTTTAATTTTGATTTTTTATTTAATAATAAATGACGACTAACTATTTAGTGCCAAACACTAAACCGATTAATGGAAATGTATTTCATTCATTCGAAAAGATAAATGAAATATTCGCAAAGAATGATGGAAGAAGATATTATAGAGAACTTGAAAGTTCATGCTATGACTCTGATGCTCCATATTTTGATGATAAACAAACTCATTTAAGAATTACAAATCCGGCTCATGATGTGAACCAATTAGGTGACACATATATTAAACGCAAAGTTAAAGCAACTCTAGTTTCAAATAAAGCTTTCACATGTGATGCCGCTTTTAAATGCATGCGTTTATTCGTTGGTTACAAATCATCAAATCAAAGCTTTAAGCAATTAGAAGTAGAAACCGAAAGAGGTGATGCTGGTTATCTTCAGATGGATTGCGCCCGTGAATCTTTCGCATTTGCAACATATAAACCAAAATCAGAAAGGAAAGTTAAAAAGTTTGTTCATTCGTTATATAATAATGTTCAAAAATATGATAACTCAGTATGTGGTAAATATATTGACCCTTCAGAAGTTTTCAAGAAAGCAAATGAAGAAGTTGATGTCACTTTTGATATGATTATTCCGGTAAATGATTTGTTAGCATTTCAGGCGTTCGATGATTATCCTAAATCATTTGGTGAAATCATTCTTAAATATTATGTTTTCAGGGATACTTTAGTATTTTGTCAGGTTGACCCGTTAAGAGTTGCTGATTTACAAAATTACGTTTATGAAAAGATAACTGATGAAAATTATGAAAAGATTATGAATCATGTTTATAAATATGATCGCAAATTCCAACAAATCGGACTTCCTGCCAAATTAATTACAAGCTTAGCCACTACATCTGCTGACGCAACAGTTGAAGACGTTATTATTTCATGCACAAAGATGGAAGTTTTAGAGGATAAATGCATTACACCAGGATACGGTTTAATTGAAGAATCAGTTAAAGCAATACCACGTTTATTTAGTAAGGAAGATCCATTCATGATTCCAGCTCAACATATTGACGTTCGTTCACTAAATGGAGGTTGCATCACTCCTGAAGGTATTAGCTCAGATTTCTCATACGCTCTTCATAATGTTACAGATGTTGTGTTAACATTTCCGAAGAATGCAATGCAAAGAACGGTTTTAGAAAATCCAATGCTTCGAGGTCTTCAGGTCACTATAGATTCCAGAAACTTCCCCGATCAAGCGATGACCACAGTGGGTGACATATTCTTTACACGTATGCTTCAAGCTTCTGATTTAGATGGAGTGAATGAATGCACAGAAGAATACGAGGACTCATTAACTAGACCACTGAATGATGATGATGGCACACCATTAGCTAGAACATGGAAAGACCAAACTTCATTCTTATGCACTATTCCAGTTCAACGTGATGGAGCGGGTATATTCTTTGATGGATTAGAAACTTTCAACTCACAAGTTACAGTACAAGTGAAAGCTTATCCAATCATTCAGGGTGAAAATGACACTTACTGTTCAAAAGTGACAAATCCTCCTCAGGTTTGGTTTACTAGGACTACATATTGGACATGGACACCGGATGAAGGTTTGAAATATCATCCAACAGGTACACCACCGCAGTATAGAAGTTCATATGATGAAATATTGATGAATAGAAATGTTTAAAATTATAAATTTATTTTTGATTAAATGGATTTAAATTCATCCACCCCTTATGAAGAATTAGCAGGAGTATATAATACATACGTAGATGATATGATTAATGAAGCATTGAGTGATAATAGAAATGCTCTATCTAAGGAAAAATTAATGAAAATTCCATATTCTGAATGTTACTTAAATTCAATCACTGCAGCAATTGGTAAACAAAATAAAGGTAAAACATTAACGATATTAAAACAAATTATCATTATTGCTAACACTTCACCCTATTCACATGTGTTAATTTATATCAACCGTTCAGGTTCACCTTCAGATGATACATTTGAATCTTTAAAGCATTTAATCAAAATTCCAATTATTTATTTATCACAAGAAGAAGCAGAAGATTATTTAAAAAACTTTGTAATGTATAAAGAATTATATAATACAATCAAGAAGCAAGGATTAGAGGATAAAATTATTGATAAACAACGGGATGAATTATTTGAAACACTTTCTATTTCAAATTTTGATAGAGAATTTTTGCATTCACTCATTTTTCTAGATGATGCGGTGAAATCAAAACTAATAACTAATGAGAAATCATATTTTAATCAATTATTAACTCAATGTCGACACATTCAGTGTTCATTCTTCATGGCTGTTCAATACTTTAAAGCATTAAGCACAAACATTAAATCAAACCTGTCCACCCTTTTCATTTTCAGTGGTTTTAGTCGTCAACAGTTGAACGTTATGCTTTATCAAGTGAATTTACCAATGAGCATTAATGAACTTTACACACAATATCAACAATTAGGAGAACATGGAAAAATAATAGTTGATTTAAATAAAGGTTCCATTAAATTCGAATAACTTTTTATAATTAATTTTTATTTTTTATTTATAATTAAACATGACAGAAATTGCAAATCTTCTACAGGTTCCATTAAAACAAGGAACAAACAAAAAGGGTGCATATAATAGAACTATGAAAGTTCCAGACGGAATGAAAGAATTAGTCCACATTGTTGCCGGTCTTCAAAAGGATGTTAAACAAATGAGAAACGTTTTAACATTACCAGAAGCTCAAGCATATGCCAAACGTCACGGACCAAATTGGGAAGCACACGAAGCAGACATTACGGGTCCAAATGGAAAACCTGATGGAATAAATGAAGTTTTCGTTACTGATGGTCAAGGAAATATTAAAGTCATAAATGGGTATAAATTAACAATGACGGATTATCCTAAACGTAAAGCATATAATGAACATTATCCTATGCAATTTGATGAAAATGGAAAAGCTGTTAAACAATACATTGGAGAAGGTGAAAATGGTCCAATTAATTCATACCGTCATAATCCATATTCTTACTTCAATGAAGAATTAAATGCTATTGAAGAGGGACCGGATGGATTACCACGATATTCTAACCAGTTTGATGGTCAATATGCAAATTTAAGACCTGAAATTCCAGCTAAGAAATTCTTTAAAGTTGCTTTATTCGATCCAGTTTTCGCAAATGTTAAAGATGAACTTAAACAGCAATTCCAACCAATTATAGTAGCAAGAATTGCATCAGGTGCTTTATCTCAAGCATTCAAAGATTTAATTAAGAAACCATTATATCAGCAACGAGGTTTAACTTATGATTTAGTTAAGGAATCAGATAAAAGAAAATTTGAGAAATCAGATGATTATAAGAATGCAATTAATGAATATATTCGGTCTATTAATTTCGATGAAAATGCTAAAAATCAACTTCATGAACAAATACAGGAAATAATAGATTCAAAAGTTCCAGCAAAATAAAAGTTTAAATATATTTTTTTATTCGAATATAAATGAGAAGACGTTTCACTAGTCAAAAGAACACTAACGCAAAAGCAGAGATTACGGTTGGTTATAACGTAAATGATGATAAATCACGAATTATTCAAAATGTTAAAGTTAATGTTAGTCCTGAATTAACAAGGTCAGCAACTCAACCAAATTTATTAACTCGTGACTTACCGAAGAATGAGGAGAATGAAGAAAACCATGAGAATGGAGACCCAATCATTTTATCTGAACCTGGTAAAGAACCTGTTGAAATTCCCACTTATCCAACATACCCCCCACCTCTTTCATCAAACATCGAGAACCCAGGAATCTACGATTACAGTCGCAATGCGCCATATAAAATAGACATTAATTCTGAATTAATGAAAATTTACCGTGATATCATAACTGATAATTATGATTCAATAATAAATTTAATTGACCAATCCGGTTTAATTATTTTACCTTATGAATCATTAATTCACATTATCGCCATTCTTTGTGATGTTCAAGATTCAGACGTGAAGATTCAATTTTTCATAGATGATGAGGTTTCATGCTGCGGAACAGTTGCAAAAATAAATCCTATAAAGGATATTAGCACAATTAAGATATCAAAGAACGGAACAACAACTGAACTTCATTTAACATATAATGATATTTATAATAAAATAGTTGATGAATATAAAATATCACTTGAAAAATTCTTTGTTAAGGCTATTTAATATTCAAGCATTAACATTATCGAATAATAATCCTTTGAATCATAATCGATAATAATTGACCTTTCACCAGTTTCTATCGTTTGTTTTATTTCTTTTTGTTCCCCACTATCCGGATCGGTCATTGTAATTGTTTTTGTTATAGTATCAGCTTTATCTTTAACTTCAATCTTTTTTCCATCGGGATATTTAAACCAAAATTCCAAAAATTCGATATTGTCAATCTGTTCATATTTTAATCTATCAATTACATTTTTAATACCATCTGAAAATCTTATGAAATGGTCATTATATGGGTTTGATTGAACTAAATTTGAATGAAGTGAAATATAACCTGATGATGAATATGACATCGACTCATATTTTCTGAAAACACTAAAATTTATAACATGAATGAATTTCTTATTCGTTGAATTTATGAATTCTTGAGGTAATCTTATTCTAGTTTTATTTATCACTGGAAAATAACGCTTTACCATATTTTTAATCGTAATAAAAAAATGTCAATTATCAATATTATTTCGAATAATAACTGTGAATTAAATTTAACAGTTAGCGGAATTTATAATGTTACTCTCGTTTCTGTGAGTGGTAAATTTAATCCCATTCTTTTAGACCCTTCAGATTATATATCATTTATTAAAGATGACCATGAGCCGCATAGCGGCGGGGTCGTAGACCTAAAAACGTATGATATGTATATAAATAATGTGATAACGAAATGGGATATTAACATGATTTTAAGTTATTTAAATGAATCATTTATCGTATGGTATGAAGAAAATTTTAAATCAAAACCTGATAAACTTTTTGAACTTGATGAAATAAATAACCTTATTAAATTTCCGCTGAAAATTAAATTTTGTACTCCTCGTCTTCGTTCATTGTTGGGGATATTAAATTTTGAAAAAGATGTTGGGGATGTTTTGTATTCTGACACTGGTTCTAATTTCATTTTAATCAAATGTGATAAAGTTAATACCCCAATGAGATTTTCACATCAAACATTAGACCCTAACTCTTACCCATCAATACAAAACATTTTATCCATCAACTTAAACATATTTTCTTTATCATATCCGTTTCAATTATCCGGGAATTCATTTATTCTTCATTCAAAAGATTTATCAAATATTAAATTTAGAATAACTGACCTATTTGATTGTGATTTAGAATTTATGAATGAAATATTATGGCAATTTCAAATAGAAAAAATAGCTGATGAGATAACAGATTAAATATTTATTTTTAAATCGTAATAAATGATTAAACAACAGCAACCACAGACCATTACATACGCCATATATGCATATAATTCAAAGACGGCAGAACAAACGCAAATGTTGAAATATGGAGATTTGGAGATAGTATTGAAAAATGACCATTTCGAATTCGTTTGCAAAGTGGTGCAGTGATATCAAATATAAAAGAAATTTTATTTATGAATTCAAAAATTAAAGGAATAAACGGATGATATAACATCAATTCCACCAGAAGAACAAAGATATTACGCATTAAATGCATTTCCTAAAGTTTTGAAGATTGGAAGATTTAATTTAAATGAGGAATTCATAAAAGGTTTCCTAAATGACATAATGAAGAAAGCAGATAAGGAATATGTTAACGATGAGTTAGCAAAGAAAGCAGATATATCATTTGTTAACGATGAGTTAGCAAAGAAAGCAGATAAAACTTATGTTAACGATGAGTTAGCAAAGAAAGCAGATATATCATTTGTTAACGATGAGTTAGCAAAGAAGGCAGATAAGGAATATGTTAACGATGAGTTAGCAAAGAAGGCAGATAAGGAATATGTTAATGAAAAAGATAATGAAATTATAGAAAGGGTTGAATGGTATCATGAACGGACATCGAAGATTCTTAAAACTAAAGCTGATACAGGATGGGTTTCAGAATGTTTAGACCTTAAAGCAGATATATCATTTGTTAACGATGAGTTAGGGAAGAAAGCAGATAAGGAATATGTTAACGATGAGTTAGCAAAGAAAGCAGATAAGGAATATGTTAACGATGAGTTAGCAAAGAAGGCAGATAAGGAATATGTTAACGATGAGTTAGCAAAGAAAGCAGATATATCATTTGTTAACGAAATATACCAAAGTTTAGTTGGAACAAAAAATATTGAAACTATTGTTGGCGACTTTTCTGTCAATGAAGAAAACAAATATTTTAGATGGGAGTTTGTACAGTCCTTAAGAAATGGTATACGGTATAAACTCATTCCGAAAAATAACAATGAAATGTATGTAGGCTATATAAAGAATAATGGCACACAAGTTAAAGTTCCATTAGACAACAACTGCTACTTAAACTTATATGGAGACGAACAAAAGAAATATTTAAGAGTTTATGAAATGACGGATATGACATTGTCTAACGTAGCTCCAGCACCGTATTATTATGACTATGGTGTTGACGCACATGTAGACCCAAAAAAGCAAACATTATATTTAGATATTATAGATATAAAAGATATAATGCAATAGAAAAAACGAGAATAGTATACTATTATGAAGATGACAAAAATAAATATTATAGTCAAGATTTTACATACCCTGAAAACATAAGATTATATTATAAAAAATATTCTGACACAAACCAGAAGAAACCCGAAATAGTTACACTATATTTTAAGTTCAAAAGAGACAATCCTATAATATCTCATATGTTTGATTTAATGAACCCAGTAGGTTCTATTTATACATCTATGGATGTGAGAGGTCCTCAAGCAATGTTTGGTGTTGGTGCATGGGAACAAATAGTCGACAGGTTTTTGTATTGTGCAAACTCTTCAAAGGAAACAGGGGGAAGTAAAACAATTACGGGTGAAAATTTACCTGCACACAGTCACTACATAGATTTAAGCACATCTCAAGCAGGTTGGCATAAGCATAGATATTGGGATTGGTCAGGAATGACAAAAGGTAAAGGATATGATGTTAAAGATGATGTTAAATTTGCCATAAATTGTTACTGGAGTGACACTCAGGGAGAAGGAAACCATACACATCGCGTTTCAGGATATACACAAACAACGGGACAAAGTAAAGATTACATGCCACCATTTATGACTGTATTCGCATGGTATAGAGTTCAATGAACGCTCAATGTTTGTGAAACAAACTTTAGGAGCTCCAAAAGAGCAAACAGCATAATTTAAATTTTTATTTTAGTATAAATGAAGATTCTACCATATGGTGTTATTGGAAGAGATAAAGATGGAAACCCAATATTTGATCCAAAGTTAAAATTAAAGTTACTGACAAGACAACAACTTGAAAAGTTGCTGAAACCAAAACAGAATGAAAAATGAGAAAATGAGAAAATGAGAAAGAAAAAAAATTTAAATTATGCAATTTTATTTTTATCATAAATGACCAAATTAATTAAGCCAACTATTTCTAAATTAATGATACCAATGAAATCATTTCATGGAGTACTTATCCCAGGTTCTTCACAATTAGCCGGGGCAAGTGTTGTGACTCAAGGTGGAACATTAGCGAATCCATTCAAATTATTAACTAAAGATGAACTTAATAAAATGATGATAAAATAACTGATAACAAAATTTTATTTCACTACTACCATAAAAACAGGTGAAAAAACAGGTGATATCTCACCTCTTCACCTAAATTATATTTTAGGTCAAAGCTTCCACGAGAGAAAAGATTCCTCATTCGCTAAGGATTCCAAAAATGAAAAAATCATTGATTTCGGCTGAGAAAAAACAGCAAAACCCTTCTTCCACGGGAACAAAGAAATAAAGAAGAAATAAAGAAGAAATAAAGTAAATTTTTTATTTATTCCCGTGGAAGATAGAGCACTTTTATGATACTTTTTATTCACGACAAACAAGACAAATAAAGAAAATAAGAAAATACGGCGCTGTCGCGGTTCGAACCACAGACCTTGACCCCTCCATAACACCACCTTAGACCACTGTGCTACGTAGCCTGTCGACATAAGATTTTATAAATTGCATATTTGACGTAAATTTATTTCCCAGTTATTCAAAAATAATTAATTATTGAATAACCTAAAAACATTCACGATAAAATAAGTGATAACAAATTTTTATTTTTATCATAAATGAATACCCCACAAGCTCAAAATTTACCACGAATCATAACAAGGGAGGAAATGATAAAAATGATGCAAGAACATGTTAAAAATAACAAACCACTAAAATTGAGAAAATGTGGTTATGCGGTAATGATGGAAAGAGAGATGTTGTCGAAGAGGAATAAAAATTAAATTTGGATAGAGTTTAAAAATTCATCTTTATTAAATTCATCTCTTCCAATCAATTTATTTATTCTATTAAATTCTTTTATTTTTGCTTCACTCAGTTTAAGGATTGAACGATAAGTTTCTAATTTTTCGATTATTTCTTTCCTCTCTTTATCGTTTTCAACCCCACCACATTGTGGCTTCTTTTTGTAATAACATATTTTTGATTTAATTCTGTTTAGTTTCTTTTTATATTCATCGTCTGGACTCTTGACTGCTTCGTTGTTACTCATTTCTTACGAAATAAAAAAATTAAATATTATTTAAATATAATGGAGTAATAAAATAAATCGGAATTTCTATTAATTTATTGTCAACTTCAACTAATGCATTGCCGTTAATATATCTAACAAATTCAGCTATTGTGTCAAATCTTCGTCTTCTTTTTGTCATTGATTTATCAGTTTTTCCATAATCGAGATGAATCAAAACTTTATCCCCTTGTTTAAAATTCATGAGCCCCGAATTAATTTGTTCACGTTTAACATCATTCAACCTTTCCATTTGCTTTCTAATATATTCCCATTCTTTTGAAATATCATTTTTCATTTCCACCGGTTTCATGTTTATTGTTCTATGCCATGTATTATTGTAATAATATACTAACTGCTGTATGATGGAGTCATGATTTCCATCCCAGTATATCTGACCATTAACCCCTAACGCATCTCTAAGAGTTCTCATTACCGCATCAACTATTTTATTATGAAACGTATATGGAGAGGATGAAAAGTAAAAATTAATTTGTGGGAAATAATGAGCCATAGCTGCCTGAAATCCTTTATCACCATCACCCCTTATATTATCTACTCTTTCATGATCTAGTAAGTATTGAATAGCTCTTCTTGTTTCCTGTTCTGTTTTCCCTTTCACCGGAATGCAATATAAATATCTGGTGTTAATGTTAATGGCAAATAAATAAGTAACGTTTCCTCTTGAATATTCTAAATGATCGATTTCGTATGAATATGGATATGGTGCAAATGAAGGGCGACTAAATTTTTCCTTTAACGGTTGAATTTTTGGGTCAGTTGGTTTATTTAATATTTTGAAATCCTTTTTAAAATCTTTTTGCTTCTTTAATGTTTGAAATGGATATAATAAAGTGAATGATGAAGGATTAACTGAAGGAGGAGGAGGTACTGTCGTTGGAGGGTTTGGTGTTGCAGGTGGTTTAATTTTATCTGCTTTGATTTTGGATTTCATTCCCCCCTTCATTAATTCTGGATGTATTCTATTCATTTGTTTTAAATATGCTGTATATAAAGGTTTGATATACTTTCCCGCTTCGAGTTTATGTTGAAGGATGAATTCCAAAAGTTGATCTTCATTTAAAAGTCGGGCTGAATATGGTTTAACTAATGAATCATAAATTAAAGCTTGTGCTTCATTTATGGTCTGAAGGACCTGGGCGTTTTGCACCTTTTGTTTTTGTTCCTTTGGTTTTTGCGGCTCAGGATTATATAATTTATATAATTTATATAATTCATCAATATCTTCTTCTGTTAATACTTTATTTTTGAAATCTTTCAATTGTTTAAGTTGTGATTTACTTTTTCCCTTTGAATATTCATTATTTTTAATTTTGTCTTTAATTTTAGAAATTATTTTATCATGATATTTCAAAACTTCATTTTTATAATACGAATAATAATAATCCATATCATCACCCGTTATATTGTTATCATGTTTTTGGAGATATGATTTTAATTCATAATAATTAAGAAAATTTTGATTAAGTACTAAATCATCAATTAAATTTTTTAAATCTACGCTATTCATTTATATAAAAATAAAATAAGTGTTTTAAGGGTGCCCGCCTCTTTGAATCATAGTATCAAAACCATTATTTACGGTTCCTTTTGTCTCTTCTGTGGCATTTTATTAAATAAATGGCATACAACATCCATTTTCACAACATACAGCCTTAGTGTGTGCTCCTGTTAATGCAGTCTTACCGATTGTTAAGCGAGTCATTGACCCGTTTTTAAGTTGTAAATTAATATTCTGACCATCAAATATCACTTTATCATTTATTATATCCAAATAATTTTTAGGTGTTAATTGTTTATTTTGTCGTAAACTAACTCCTTTCATTTTTTGTGCAATCTTTTTAAAATCACTTCCATCAATTGAACCGTTGAATGAAGTATAACACTTAGGACATAAAGCAACCATGTTATCACCTTGTTTCTCAATTGCTAAACCCAATAACTTCTTCTCATGTGCTTTTTCTTCAGCTTTATTCTTTAATTTAGGTTTAAATTTCTCATTAAAACAGAAGAAATCAAAAGGTGCGAATTTGTAAATGTTTTTATCATAAAATTTTTTATCGGTTACAATTGCTTGAAATGCTTGAGTGTTAGGAAGATTTGGGTCGCCAGCGATTGCCCAATAAGATGAATCAGTATCACCTTCAATGAAATGAAAACGATTAACATCCATGCATTTATACATAAAATCATAAATGAAAACCAAATACCAGTATTTTGCGTTATCTAAAGTGAAGAATGCCTCTTGTAAACATGTATCACATCTATAAAATCTATCTTTAAGCATCACTTGATACGTATCCTCTCCTATTTCTCTTATGTTTTTAAACTTATTTGACATACATGCAACGCGTGCCTTCTGTGCATTCATTATTTTAGTCTTTGCGTAATTTTGTGTATTCATTGCATCGTAACCATATGATCCATTAAGTGAAATCTTGCAAAATAAACTTTTTCCTTTATTTCCTTCTAATTCAGCCTTTTGTCTTTCGTTCATAAATTCATTCGCAAATTCATTAAAACAAGTATTTTTCGTAAATGTTAAAATTGATTGAATGTCATCAATGATAAAATGAAATCTGTCTATTAGATACCAAAGATAATAAGAAGAAAATGGTTGATATTGGTTGTGTGTTGATGCTAACTGAGTTAATTTCCTCTGTTTCTGGTCAACTGGTAGATTGTTTGATTTCATGTAATTATACATAAAACACCAATTGTTTTTTCATCTGTGATAATATCAAAGTTTCTTATTATTGGTAAAAAGTTTATGTAATCATTAATGTATTTTTCATCAATGTGACCCTTTACTTCAGCCACGAATAAAGTATTTTTCTTCTTAATTATTCCCAGTGCTTTTGCTTTCTTTGTTGCTGTATCACAAATGATAACACCATTCAATCTTCCCGGCATATACATTTTATGGTCAGTATATTGAATGAAATCATGAGGATTAGATGAAAATGATGAAGGATATAATGAATTAAAGTCAACACCAACGAAATGAGTCATAATGTTGGAAGTGTCCTCATTTGATACAGTTTTAGTTTCTGGATTATATGAAAGTTTATTAATGTGCGTGATTCCTTTAAGATTTACTCTATGTTGAACATTTGATAAACCACCAGTAATTCCATTACGGAGGATGTGATAAGCTTCAACTGAATCTAGAGTCATTGGTAAATTATTTTTTAATGTATAATTTCTTAAATTGATTCTTAAACGTTGAACATCTTCATCTTTATTTGATTTTACGACATTGCAATAACAACACATTAACTGACAATTTTCTTTGGTATGTGGTTTTTCATTATCGATTCTATCTAATGTTGGTTTATTAGCATATGTAAACGCTTTACCACACATTTTGCATTTAGATGAAAGGATTAAATCGTGATAGTATTGATAGTCATCCATTGAAACATTGTTTTTAGTATCCCTTTCTGCTTTTTCATCTTGTTTCTTATATGAATCAATTTTATATTTCAATACTTTTTCGTTAATTCAAAACTTGATTCCACATTTTCTTCTTCTGGATATGTTTCGTTAGGATTGAAGTTCTTATATGCTAACGCGTAACGAATCATTGATGCATTCGATGATAAAGAAAGATTATGAAGCATGTCAATTTTATAAACAAATGTTTCTTCAATAATTTTATCAATTGGGTTAATCATAATTTCAACGTCTTTATTGCAATAATGAATAAAATATTCTAATCTATTCTCAAAATTTTTAGCATCATTGAGATATATTTGATAATCTGAATCGGATATTGTTTCTTGAGTTAATGCTGAATAAAATGAATCTTTCGTGAATGGTTCCTTTTTATATAATTCATCTTCGTAATTTTCCCACGTGATGAATTGATAAGGGAAAAAGGATTTAACACGTGATTTATTGTTTCCGAAATCTTGAGTGAATTGGTCTAATGTTCCACCCGCTATATAATTTCTGATGTCAATAAATCTTAATTCATATGGACAGTTTGTTTTCTTTACAATGATTTGCTTAAATTGAGAAGATGAACCCAGCATTGATTTTATTTTCCATTTTGCAGTGTTTAAATCACGAAGAATTAAATTTAAATCAAACTTTCCCGAATTAAAACCTATGATATTCACTTTATTAAATTCTTCATCTAAAAGCTCTTTCATTGCTTCCTTTTGTTTCTCATTTAATGTATGAGACAAAGTCCCCGCCGTTTGGTCCGTTTGCGGCTTCATTAATTCTTCATATTGTTCAATATTTGATTTAGCAACTAATGAACAGGTTGAAAATAAAAATTCAATCCAATCAGAGATGAACGAATCACTTGATGTTAAGCAAAAATTCCTCGTAAATGTTTTATCACGGTCTACGACCTCGCCGCTTCGGTCTGAAAGACCTTCAGGACTCAAAGAGTCCGTTTGCGGCTTTATTTTGACAGTTGATGATACCATAAATGGTTTTAAGTAAGCGTTCAAAGTTGCACATTCAGAAAGTTGAAGTTCTTCTTTAGTCTCTAATGTTTCGAAGTCAAAAGTAATATAATATCTTGTTGGTTTATAATATTCCTGCAAATTATGTGCTAATAGCCATTGATATATCTTCTGTTTCGTGATATGTGGTGCATATGGTTGTTGTGTGTTTTGCAATTGAACGTCTTGAATTAATCTTCCATTATTTTCTTTACATTTCTCACAATGTTTTAAAAATCTTCTTTGGTTTTTCCTTTCCGGATCATCACGGATAGAATAAACTTCTTCTTTGCAATATGGACAAACTTTATAGCCGGTGAGTGCTTCAACGTCTGTTATTCTGTCAGCGTGAAGTTTTCCACATGGACTCTGTGTTAATAAAATATTTACTGTTTCAAATTCTGGATCTATCATTATTGATTCCACTAATGGAAAGTCTACCTTGTTAATGTCTACGTCTTCTGGTTGAGGGTCACAATAATAAAAATCAATATTAACGTTTAACATTCTTGCTAACCTCTCACTTTCTGATGAAATGTCGAACCCTTCATATGCATCTATTGCTTCATTTAAATAGCTTCTACGAGTTTTAGGATTAACACCATCAGGAATGTTATAGAAGCGTTTAAATAACCTTCTACCTTCGGCTCTTATTTGATTATCATTCATTTTAGCTGTTCCGTTTTTGTTCATTTATGTAAGAATAAAAAATTAAAAAATAAATAAAAATAAAGTTTATTTTTTTTAAAGTCCAGGGCTAAAGTCCATAAAATGAATTAAGAACACATAAATTTTTATCATCTGCGACGTGACGAATACATTTTAATTTACTCAAGAATGCGTACCCTGATACATTAAATCTAATTCCTGTCTTATTTAATTTCACAACTTTGAAAAGGAATGTATGAATAGCTATAAAATGATGAGATGATGTTTTATGGGTTGCTTCCATTTTTTCTGAAATAAATGAATAAATATAATGTTTATAAGTTTTCATATCTTTTATATTCTTAATAACGAATGGTATAGACCTTTCAACTTCGTCTTCCTTCGGTGCTGTTCTTTCATATGAAACATTATTAGTATCTTCAATAATGAAACCACAATCGCATAAAATTTTATATGTACCAATTGTTTCTTTTGATATTTTATCTAACAAATCAAAAACTTTATCAACACCTGCACATTTATTTAAATAATAATTTGTGTAAATATCATGGTCTTCTTTCTTAATCGTATTTGTTGCATATGTTACATTTTTCAGTGCTTTTTTGAATTTTTCAGAATCAAGAGGAGGTGAAAGTAATATACATGGATAATCTCCATCGTCAATAAATTGTAACTTATGTTTATGAATAAATTTAGTACCTTCTTCTGAAAGTGTTTCGTCTATTTCACCATCTAATAAATTTTGTGTTGATTCTGAGACATAATTTTTATATCTTTCTTCATGAGATTTTTGAACTTCTGATTCTGAAGCTGGGATATTCATTAAACCCTCTACTTCATTCTCATTATATTTTTCAACTTCTCTTAATTCCTTAATTTTTTCATCTATTTCATCTCTTATTTTTTCCAGTCTTTCAATTTCATCATATTCATCATCTTTAATCCGTTCTTCATAATATTCAGGGAAAACATCAGGTTCTTTAGGTTTTTCTTCTTCAGATGTGGGATATAAGAAATTTATAACATCATCTTTATTCATTTTTCTATCATAATCAAACTCATTTAAAAACTCCGCGAATTTTTGACAATTTCTTAAATAATATTTACTAACCTCATAACCCGCTTCCTCTAATATATCCTTTATTTCCTCATTTGTGAATCCCAATTTTTTAACGTTGTTAGTTTTGACACTCATTTTCATACAAATTAAAAAATAAATTATTCAAAAAATGTAAGACATGAATTTTTAAAGTTTATTTTTTTATTTTTTTTATTTTTTTTATTTCATTATGTATGGGTTTAGTGAAAATTTCTTACGATTCTGAAAATTTTTAAATCTTGATTTATTCAAAAACGTAAGAATAAAAACCGTAAAAATCATACATTTTTTACTTCATATGTAAAAAAAAATGATACAAAATCGCTCAAAAATGTATGAATTCTTACGTTTACAAAAAAAGTCACAAAACCCGCAATATATACTACTCAGATGTTAACATGAAACTTATTCTCTTTCTTTTCATATTAATCATTGTTTTATGGAATTCTCTTTCTTTTCATATTTGTTGTGCATGAAAAATAGCGTGACTTCACTTTTGACAAAAAGTGACACTATTTATGATGGTTTTGTCATTTATTTGTCAGATTTATAAATGGATAATAATGCTGGAAATCAGATATTAATTAAAAATATTTAAGATTTATGTTCGAATTGAAAAGCAAAACGATATTTTTTTAATTGAAAAACGTTATTATCTGATATTTTGAAGTTTTTAATATTTGTTAGTATCTTAAATTATTGAATGCATACGTTTTTTATGTTCTCAATTTTAAAAAAAAATTGTGAAGAATTTAGTTTTTTGGAGATGGATGTTTAATATTTGTGAGTGAGAATGCAAGCAGGAGTTTGGTACTTTAAGGCTAGGTTGAGATAGATTTCCCATTATATTATCTGTGAATATATTGTTTGAAAATTCAAGATATAAAAATATATTATCAAAAAATTTTATATTTTTAAATACAATAGGGTGGAAGTATAGGACGATGAGATAGCAAGGATATATTTTATAATGGGAGGTAATCTGAAGATAAGTAGCAAATTTTATGCGATTTTGATTGGGAGTTGGAGGGTGTGAGTACTATAGCATGTAATAGTATCTCACACCCTCCAATTCTTCCTATGGCGCCGAAAAATTTTTGGTGAAATGCGACGACATTTCACCAAAAATTTTCGGCGCCATATAGAGAACTATAGTCTGCGAGGTACTGATTCTATCTATGTACCTCGCAGACCATAGTTCTCAGCCAAAATGGCTAAAAATTGGGTGCAATTTTTTACATTGCACCCAATTTTTAGCCATTTTGGCTAAGAATTGGAGGGTGTGAGTACTATAGCATGTAATAGTATCTCACACCCTCCAATTCTTCCTATGGCGCCGAAAAATTTTTGGTGAAATGCGACGACATTTCACCAAAAATTTTCGGCGCCATATAGAGAACTATAGTCTGCGAGGTACTGATTCTATCTATGTACCTCGCAGACCATAGTTCTCAGCCAAAATGGCTAAAAATTGGGTGCAATTTTTTACATTGCACCCAATTTTTAGCCATTTTGGCTAAGAATTGGAGGGTGTGAGTACTATAGCATGTAATAGTATCTCACACCCTCCAATTCTTCCTATGGCGCCGAAAAATTTTTGGTGAAATGCGACGACATTTCACCAAAAATTTTCGGCGCCATATAGAGAACTATAGTCTGCGAGGTACTGATTCTATCTATGTACCTCGCAGACCATAGTTCTCAGCCAAAATGTCAAAAATTTCGGAAATTCGAAATAATTTTTTTGACAAAAAATTAACCGTTTAACATTGCCAAAAATCTAAAAAACTCACAATTTTTTTAAATTGATAAACCTCAAACCGTTTCCAATCAATAATTTGAGAGTCTATATGATAATGTAAAAGTTAAAACATTCATGTATTTAAGTATTTCTTTAAAATATTAAGTTTTTTATTTTTCCAATAAAATTCTAATATCAAATATTTTTATTTCACGATTAATTTTATTTATATTTTTATAGTTTTTTTTAAGAAAAAATATTGTTAGGGTTTTATGGATTTTCAATTAATATACAAGATAATTCGAGTGCGGGACAAATTTGCCAGGTGTCACTTTTTCAATAACCTTAAATTATGCTTTTCTATTTTTTTTAAAAAATAACCTTAAATTATATTTGAAGAAATTATGTCTATGATATATGTTTTATGCTAGAATCTTGGAGTTTTCATGCACTACACAAGAGCTCCAAGGTTCCAAGAGTGAATGCTCAATAGCAATTATAGAGATGTACCTTTTCAAAATGACTTTTACTGATTAAATTTAATCAATAGAAGACATTTTGAAAAGGTACCTCTACAATTAGATATACAATAGATTCAAAGCTTCATTTCAGATAGATTTGAAACTTTGAAACTCTTGGTAGATTTTGAGTGAATGCTGACAATCATCTTTGAGAAGGTTTTCTTTAAGAAAACCTTCTCAAAGAGGTTTCTCAGGAGCCCCGAGGCTCCCTTTCGTAATGATTGGGAGCCTTGGGGCTCCTGAGACGAAGAATGGCTTCGCCGAATCTTTGATCAGCAGAGGCCAAATGAAAAGGCCTCTGCTGATGGATTCTCAGGAGCCCTGAGGCTCCCTTTCGTAATGATTGGGAGCCTTGGGGCTCCTGAGACGAAGAATGGCTTCGCCGAATCTTTGATCAGCAGAGGCCAAATGAAAAGGCCTCTGCTGATGGATTCTCAGGAGCCCTGAGGCTCCCTTTCGTAATGATTGGGAGCCTTGGGGCTCCTGCAGCAGAGTATCGCTCCGCTCCATTAATTTTTTTTTAAAAAAGTGCCGTGTGGCAAATTTGTCCTGTTCCCCATCTTTATTATTTTTTTTATTCCTTTGAAAAGTGACACTGGATAGTTTGTCCCTTTCTCAGATAATTCATGAATGTATATATTTCCCAGTTTTTAAGGATGCAACACTTTACATTTGTAAACTGTCAAAAGTGAAGTCACGCTATTTTTCATGCATTACAATATTAATCATTGTTTTATGACATTCTCTTTCTTTTCATATAGGGTGTCCAAAGGTGTGTTTAGCACAAACCTGAATACTGCGAATAGAAATAAACAAGTTACATATATATAAAGTTTATTTAAATATAATCACCATTGGATTCAATCACGCGTTCGCAGCGATCGATCCAGGCTTGAAAGACACGCTTTAAATCATCATGAGAAAATTGCTCAAATTGCTCTCTTACAAAATTTTCAAGATCATCTGTACTCGCGAATTCGCGTCCTTCAGCTCTCTTTTTTAGCGTGCCGAATAAATAAAAGTCAGAGGGTGCAATATCAGGTGAATAAATTGGGTTTGGAACAACTTTGACATTGTTTTCCACCAAGTAATTCATTACCTTATGACTTTTGTGAACTCTTGAATTATCAAAATGAATTGCAAACTTTTGTTTTTGTTGTTTGGATTTCTCAAACTCATCAGAATTGATAATTTGAGTAAGAACATTGTCAATTAGATACTGAGCATTCATCGTATTAGGTTTTTGAAGAATATCAATTGCGATGATACCATTCACGCCCCAAAAAACCGACAACATAATCATTGGTGTGTCAATTTTTTCTTCGGGAATGTTTGCGGATTTTCATCCTTCGGGATCCACATGATTTTGGCTTCTATTGCATATTGAAACCAAGACTCGTCCCCTGTTACTAAAAAGCGAAACTTCTTGGATTGATACGCACCAATATAGAGAGGAGCTCTTTCGAAGATTGGACTCTAGATTTTTTTTTGAACTGAATTAAGGTTGTGCGGAACCCAACGTGTATACGCTAGTTTGTAGTTCAAATAATTTGCAGATAATAACTGACTATTGTACGTGGTATCTTTGTCATCTCCTCTATCCTTCTGAGTGATGCTCTTGGGTCTTCATCTAGCGCTTGAAGAATTGCTTTGATTTTTCTTTGATCCGGCGATTTTTTGTCAATTTTTATGATGGGCGCCTTTTTGTTCATGAAGTGATACATCCTAACATGATACGTTACAGTGGAATAGCTAGGAGCATCCATACCGAAGCATTTTACCAATGTCTCGTAGATTTTTTTACAGTCTTTGCATTTTTTTGCAAGAGCGAGGATGTTTTCTTTATGATTCATTAAAAAAATGAAAAAAATCCCGCCAAAACTTCCCGCGAAACCGCCTCTTGTCTCAAAATTCATTTTATATCCCGGCATGGCGCCAAAATACAACTTACTCATCATATACATATATTCATATTTTTTATTATATATTTATAATCAGCATATATCTCCTTTAATAGTCTCATATAGAGCGCTGTGCTAAACGCACCTTTGGACACCCTATATTAATCATTGTTTTATCTAATTCTCTTTCTTTTCATATTAATCATTGTTTTATATAATAATATTTCTTTTCATATTAATCATTGTTTTATGAATTTCTCTTTCTTTTCATATTAATCATTGTTTTATAGAATTCTCTTTCTTTTCATATTAATCATTGTTTTATGAATTTCTCTTTCTTTTCATATTAATCATTGTTTTATAGAATTCTCTTTCTTTTCATATTCATCATTGTTTTATAGAATTCTCTTTCTTTTCATATTCATCATTGTTTTATGAATTTCTCTTTCTTTTCATATTAATCATTGTTTTATAGAATTCTCTTTCTTTTCATATTAATCATTGTTTTATAGAATTCTCTTTCTTTTCATATTAATCATTGTTTTATGAATTTCTCTCGATATTAATGAATGCCCTCTTAGTATTGCCATCAAAGCGAATTCAATAGAAATTGTCCAATTCCTAGTTGATCATGGTGCAGATGTTAACATGAAACTTATTCTCTTTCTTTTCATATTCATCATTGTTTTATGGAATTCTCTTTCTTTTCATATTAATCATTGTTTTATATAATAATATTTCTTTTCATATTTATCACTGTTTTATTACTTTCTCTTTCTTTTCATATTAATCATTGTTTTATCTAATTCTCTTTCTTTTCACATTTATCATTGTTTTATGAATTTCTCTCGATATTAATGAATGCCCTCTTAGTATTGCCATCAAAGCGAATTCAATAGAAATTGTCCAATTCCTAGTTGATCATGGTGCAGATGTTAACATGAAACTTATTCTCTTTCTTTTCATATTAATCATTGTTTTATGGAATTCTCTTTCTTTTCATATTTGTTGTGCATGAAAAATAGCGTGACTTCACTTTTGACAAAAAGTGACACTATTTATGATGGTTTTGTCATTTATTTGTCAGATTTATAAATGGATAATAATGCTGGAAATCAGATATTAATTAAAAATATTTAAGATTTATGTTCGAATTGAAAAGCAAAACGATATTTTTTTAATTGAAAAACGTTATTATCTGATATTTTGAAGTTTTTAATATTTGTTAGTATCTTAAATTATTGAATGCATACGTTTTTTATGTTCTCAATTTTAAAAAAAAATTGTGAAGAATTTAGTTTTTTGGAGATGGATGTTTAATATTTGTGAGTGAGAATGCAAGCAGGAGTTTGGTACTTTAAGGCTAGGTTGAGATAGATTTCCCATTATATTATCTGTGAATATATTGTTTGAAAATTCAAGATATAAAAATATATTATCAAAAAATTTTATATTTTTAAATACAATAGGGTGAAGTATAGGACGATGAGATAGCAAGGATATATTTTATAATGGGAGGTAATCTGAAGATAAGTAGCAAATTTTATGCGATTTTGATTGGGAGTTGGAGGGTGTGAGTACTATAGCATGTAATAGTATCTCACACCCTCCAATTCTTCCTATGGCGCCGAAAAATTTTTGGTGAAATGCGACGACATTTCACCAAAAATTTTCGGCGCCATATAGAGAACTATAGTCTGCGAGGTACTGATTCTATCTATGTACCTCGCAGACCATAGTTCTCAGCCAAAATGTCAAAAATTTCGGAAATTCGAAATAATTTTTTTGACAAAAAATTAACCGTTTAACATTGCCAAAAATCTAAAAAACTCACAATTTTTTTAAATTGATAAACCTCAAACCGTTTCCAATCAATAATTTGAGAGTCTATATGATAATGTAAAAGTTAAAACATTCATGTATTTAAGTATTTCTTTAAAATATTAAGTTTTTTATTTTTCCAATAAAATTCTAATATCAAATATTTTTATTTCACGATTAATTTTATTTATATTTTTATAGTTTTTTTTAAGAAAAAATATTGTTAGGGTTTTATGGATTTTCAATTAATATACAAGATAATTCATGAATGTATATATTTCCCAGTTTTTAAGGATGCAACACTTTACATTTGTAAACTGTCAAAAGTGAAGTCACGCTATTTTTCATGCATTACAATATTAATCATTGTTTTATGACATTCTCTTTCTTTTCATATAGGGTGTCCAAAGGTGTGTTTAGCACAAACCTGAATACTGCGAATAGAAATAAACAAGTTACATATATATAAAGTTTATTTAAATATAATCACCATTGGATTCAATCACGCGTTCGCAGCGATCGATCCAGGCTTGAAAGACACGCTTTAAATCATCATGAGAAAATTGCTCAAATTGCTCTCTTACAAAATTTTCAAGATCATCTGGACTCGCGAATTCGCGTCCTTCAGCTCTCTTTTTTAGCGTGCCGAATAAATAAAAGTCAGAGGGTGCAATATCAGGTGAATAAATTGGGTTTGGAACAACTTTGACATTGTTTTCCACCAAGTAATTCATTACCTTATGACTTTTGTGAACTCTTGAATTATCAAAATGAATTGCAAACTTTTGTTTTTGTTGTTTGGATTTCTCAAACTCATCAGAATTGATAATTTGAGTAAGAACATTGTCAATTAGATACTGAGCATTCATCGTATTAGGTTTTTGAAGAATATCAATTGCGATGATACCATTCACGCCCCAAAAAACCGACAACATAATCATTGGTGTGTCAATTTTTTCTTCGGGAATGTTTGCGGATTTTCATCCTTCGGGATCCACATGATTTTGGCTTCTATTGCATATTGAAACCAAGACTCGTCCCCTGTTACTAAAAAGCGAAACTTCTTGGATTGATACGCACCCAATATAGAGAGGAGCTCTTTCGAAGATTGGACTCTAGATTTTTTTTGAACTGAATTAAGGTTGTGCGGAACCCAACGTGTATACGCTAGTTTGTAGTTCAAATAATTGTGCAGATAATAACTGACTATTGTACGTGGTATCTTTGTCATCTCCTCTATCCTTCTGAGTGATGCTCTTGGGTCTTCATCTAGCGCTTGAAGAATTGCTTTGATTTTTCTTTGATCCGGCGATTTTTTGTCAATTTTTATGATGGGCGCCTTTTTGTTCATGAAGTGATACATCCTAACATGATACGTTACAGTGGAATAGCTAGGAGCATCCATACCGAAGCATTTTACCAATGTCTCGTAGATTTTTTTACAGTCTTTGCATTTTTTTGCAAGAGCGAGGATGTTTTCTTTATGATTCATTAAAAAAATGAAAAAAATCCCGCCAAAACTTCCCGCGAAACCGCCTCTTGTCTCAAAATTCATTTTATATCCCGGCATGGCGCCAAAATACAACTTACTCATCATATACATATATTCATATTTTTTATTATATATTTATAATCAGCATATATCTCCTTTAATAGTCTCATATAGAGCGCTGTGCTAAACGCACCTTTGGACACCCTATATTAATCATTGTTTTATCTAATTCTCTTTCTTTTCATATTAATCATTGTTTTATCTAATTCTCTTTCTTTTCATATTAATCATTGTTTTATTACTTTCTCTTTCTTTTCATATTAATCATTGTTTTATAGAATTCTCTTTCTTTTCATATTAATCATTGTTTTATGAATTTCTCTTTCTTTTCATATTAATCATTGTTTTATAGAATTCTCTTTCTTTTCATATTCATCATTGTTTTATGAATTTCTCTTTCTTTTCATATTAATCATTGTTTTATAGAATTCTCTTTCTTTTCATATTAATCATTGTTTTATAGAATTCTCTTTCTTTTCATATTAATCATTGTTTTATGAATTTCTCTCGATATTAATGAATGCCCTCTTAGTATTGCCATCAAAGCGAATTCAATAGAAATTGTCAAATTCCTAGTTGATCATGGTGCAGATGTTAACATGAAACTTATTCTCTTTCTTTTCATATTCATCATTGTTTTATTACTTTCTCTTTCTTTTCATATTAATCATTGTTTTATTACTTTCTCTTTCTTTTCATATTAATCATTGTTTTATATAATAATATTTCTTTTCATATTAATCATTGTTTTATGAATTTCTCTTTCTTTTCATATTAATCATTGTTTTATAGAATTCTCTTTCTTTTGATATTAATCATTGTTTTATTACTTTCTCTTTCTTTTCATATTAATCATTGTTTTATAGAATTCTCTTTCTTTTCATATTAATCATTGTTTTATGAATTTCTCTCGATATTAATGAATGCCCTCTTAGTATTGCCATCAAAGCGAATTCAATAGAAATTGTCAAATTCCTAGTTGATCATGGTGCAGATGTTAACATGAAACTTATTCTCTTTCTTTTCATATTAATCATTGTTTTATGAATTTCTCTTTCTTTTCATATTAATCATTGTTTTATAGAATTCTCTTTCTTTTCATATTAATCATTGTTTTATTATTTCTCTTTCTTTCATATTAATCATTGTTTTATATAATAATTTCTTTTCATATTAATCATTGTTTTATAGAATTCTCTTTCTTTTCATATTAATCATTGTTTTATAGAATTCTCTTTCTTTTCATATTAATCATTGTTTTATGAATTTCTCTTTCTTTTCATATTAATCATTGTTTTATAGAATTCTCTTTCTTTTCATATTAATCATTGTTTTATAGAATTCTCTTTCTTTTCATATTAATCATTGTTTTATATAATAATATTTCTTTTCATATTAATCATTGTTTTATTACTTTCTCTTTCTTTTCATATTAATCATTGTTTTATTACTTTCTCTTTCTTTTCATATTAATCATTGTTTTATATAATAATCTTTCTTTTCATATTAATCATTGTTTTATTACTTTCTCTTTCTTTTCATATTAATCATTGTTTTATACTTTCTCTTTCTTTTCATATTAATCATTGTTTTATATAATCTATTTCTTTTCATATTAATCATTGTTTTATGAATTCTCTTTCTTTTCATATTAATCATTGTTTTATAGAATTCTCTTTCTTTCATATTAATCATTGTTTTATCTAATTCTCTTTCTTTTCATATTAATCATTGTTTTATCTTTCTCTTTCTTTTCATATTAATCATTGTTTTATACTTCTCTTTCTTTTCATATTAATCATTGTTTTATAGAATTCTCTTTCTTTTCATATTAATCATTTTTTTTATTATATATATTATTTTCTTTTCATATTAATCATTGTTTTATAGAATTCTCTTCTTTTCATATTAATCATTGTTTTATAGAATTCTCTTTCTTTTCATATTAATCATTGTTTTATAGAATTCTCTTTCTTTTCATATTAATCATTGTTTTATAGAATTCTCTTTTCTTTTCATATTAATCATTGTTTTTATAGAATTCTCTTTCTTTTCATATTCATCATTGTTTTATAGAATTCTCTTTCTTTTCATATTAATCATTGTTTTATAGATTCTCTTTCTTTTCATATTAATCATTGTTTTATAGAATTCTCTTTCTTTTCATATTAATCATTGTTTTATATAATATTTCTTTTCATATTAATCATTGTTTTTATAGAATTCTCTTTCTTTTCATATTAATCATTGTTTTATAGAATTCTCTTTCTTTTCATAATTAATCATTGTTTTATGAATTTCTCTTTCTTTCATATTAATCATTGTTTTATAGAATTCTCTTTCTTTTCATATTAATCATTGTTTTATAGAATTCTCTTTCTTTTCATATTCATCATTGTTTTATGAATTCTCTTCTTTTCATATTAATCATTGTTTTATGAATTCTCTTTCTTTTCATATTAATCATTGTTTTATAGAATTCTCTTTCTTTCATATTAATCATTGTTTATATAATAATATTCTTTCATATTAATCATTGTTTTATTACTTTCTCTTTCTTTTCATATTAATCATTGTTTTATTACTTTCTCTTTCTTTTCATATTAATCATTGTTTTTAAATAATATTTCTTTTCATATTAATCATTGTTTATGATTTCTCTTTCTTTTCATATTAATCATTGTTTTATAGAATTCTCTTTCTTTTCATATTAATCATTGTTTTATCTAATTCTCTTTCTTTTCATATTAATCATTGTTTTATTACTTTCTCTTTCTTTTCATATTAATCATTGTTTATAGAATTCTCTTTCTTTTCATATTAATCATTGTTTTATAGAATTCTCTTTCTTTTCATATTAATCATTGTTTTATATAATAATATTTCTTTTCATATTAATCATTGTTTTATAGAATTCTCTTTCTTTTCATATTAATCATTGTTATTATAGAATTCATTTCTTTTCATTATTCTCATTGTTTTATAGAATTCTCTTTCTTCATATTAATGCATTGTTTTATCTAATTCTCTCTTTCTTTTCATATTAATCATTGTTTTATATAATAATATTATCTTTTCATATAGGTGTCCAAAGGTGCGTTTAGCACAGCGCTCTATATGAGACTATTAAAGGATATATGCTGATTATAAATATATAATAAAAAATATGAATATATGTATATGATAGTAAGTTGTATTTTGGCGCATGCCGGGATATAAAATGAATTTTGAGACAAGAGGCGGTTTCGGGGAAGTTTTGGCGGGATTTTTTTCATTTTTTAATGAATCATAAAGAAAACATCCTCGCTCTTGCAAAAAAATGCAAAGACTGTAAAAAAATCTACGAGACATTGGTAAAATGCTTCGGTATGGATGCTCCTAGCTATTCCACTGTAACGTATCATGTTAGGATTATCACTTCATGAACAAAAAGGCGCCCATCATAAAAAATTGACAAAAATCGCCGGATCAAAGAAAAATCAAAGCAATTTTCAGCGCTAGATGAAGACCCAAGAGCATCACTCAGAAGGATAGAGGAATGACAAAGATACACGTACAATAGTCAGTTATTATCTGCACAATTATTTGAACTACAAACTAGCGTATACACGTTGGGTGTTCCGCACAACCTAATTCAGTTCAAAAAAAATCTAGAGTCCAATCTTCGAAAGAGCTCCTCTCTATATTGGGTGCGTATCAATCCAAGAAGTTTTCGCTTTTTAGTAACAGGGGACGAGTCTTGGTTTCAATATGCAATAGAAGCCAAAATCATGTGGATCCCGAAGGATGAAATGAATCCGCAAAACATTCCCGAAGAAAAAATTGACACACCAATGATTATGTTGTCGGTTTTTTGGGGCGTGAATGGTATCATCGCAATTGATATTCTTCAAAAACTAATACGATGAATGCTCAGTATCTAATTGACAATGTTCTTACTCAATTATCAATTCTGATGAGTTTGAGAAATCCAAACAACAAAAACAAAAGTTTGCAATTCATTTTGATAATTCAAAGAGTTCACAAAAGTCATAAGGTAATGAATTACTTGGTGGAAAACAATGTCAAAGTTGTTCCAAACCCAATTTATTCACCTGATATTGCACCCTCTGACTTTTATTTATTCGGCACGCTAAAAAAGAGAGCTGAAGGACGCGAATTCGCGAGTACAGATGATCTTGAAAATTTTGTAAGAGAGCAATTTGAGCAATTTTCTCATGATGATTTAAAAGCGTGTCTTTCAAGCTGGATCGATCGCTGCGAACGCGTGATTGAATCCAATGGTGATTATATTTAAATAAACTTTATATATATGTAACTTGTTTATTTCTATTCGCAGTATTCAGGTTTGTGCTAAACCACCTTTGGACACCCTATATTAATCATTGTTTTTATATACTTTCTCTTTCTTTTCATATTCATCATTGTTTTATCTAATTCTCTTTCTTTTCATATTAATCATTGTTTATTACTTTCTCTTTCTTTTCATATTAATCATTGTTTTATAGAATTCTCTTTCTTTTCATATTAATCATTGTTTTATGAATTTCTCTTTCTTTTCATATTAATCATTGTTTTATGAATTTCTCTTTCTTTTCATATTAATCATTGTTTTATATAATAATATTTCTTTTCATATTAATCATTGTTTTATAGAATTCTCTTTCTTTTCATATTAATCATTGTTTTATAGAATTCTCTTTCTTTTCATATTAATCATTGTTTTTATAGAATTCTCTTTCTTTTCATATTCATCATTGTTTTATAGAATTCTCTTTCTTTTTCATATTAATCATTGTTTTATAGAATTCTCTTTCTTTTCATATTAATCATTTTTTATAGAATTCTCTTTCTTTTCATATTCATCATTGTTTTATAGAATTCTCTTTCTTTTCATATTAATCATTGTTTTATAGAATTCTCTTTCTTTTCATATTAATTCATTGTTTTATAGAATTCTCTTTCTTTTCATATTAATCATTGTTTTATGAATTTCTCTCGATATTAATGAATGCCCTCTTAGTATTGCCATCAAAGCGAATTCAATAGAAATTGTCAAATTCCTAGTTGATCATGGTGCAGATGTTAACATGAAACTTATTCTCTTTCTTTTCATATTCATCATTGTTTTATTACTTTCTCTTTCTTTTCATATTAATCATTGTTTTATTACTTTCTCTTTCTTTTCATATTAATCATTGTTTTATATAATAATATTTCTTTTCATATTAATCATTGTTTTATAGAATTCTCTTCTTTTCATATTAATCATTGTTTTATAGAATTCTCTTTCTTTTCATATTAATCATTGTTTTATTACTTTCTCTTCTTTTCATATTAATCATTGTTTTATAGAATTCTCTTTCTTTTCATATTAATCATTGTTTTATGAATTTCTCTTTCTTTTCATATTAATCATTGTTTTATAGAATTCTCTTTCTTTTCATATTAATCATTGTTTTATGAATTTCTCTTTCTTTTCATATTAATCATTGTTTTATAGAATTCTCTTTCTTTTCATATTAATCATTGTTTTATAGAATTCTCTTTCTTTTCATATTAATCATTGTTTTATGAATTTCTCTCGATATTAATGATGTCTTATATTGCATCAAAATTCAATTTGTCAAATTCCTAGTTGATCATTGAGATTTAACATGAAACTTTCTCTTTCTTTTCATATTCATCATTGTTTTATTACTTTCTTTCTTTTCATATTAATCATTGTTTTATTACTTTCTCTTTCTTTTCATATTAATCATTGTTTTATATAATAATATTTCTTTTCATATTAATCATTGTTTTATGAATTTCTCTTTCTTTTCATATTAATCATTGTTTTATAGAATTCTCTTTCTTTTATATTAATCATTGTTTTTATTCTTTCTCTTTCTTTTCATATTAATCATTGTTTTATAGAATTCTCTTTCTTTTCATATTAATCATTGTTTTATGAATTTCTCTCGATATTAATGATGCCTCTTAGTATTGCCATCAAAGCGAATTCAATAGAAATTGTCCAATTCTATTGATCATGGTGCAGATGTTAACATGAAACTTATTCTCTTTCTTTTCATATTCATCATTGTTTTATGACATTCTCTTTCTTTTCATATTAATCATTGTTTTATGACATTCTCTTTCTTTTCATATTAATCATTGTTTTATAGAATTCTCTTTCTTTTCATATTAATCATTGTTTTATGAATTTCTCTTTCTTTTCATATTAATCATTGTTTTATAGAATTCTCTTTCTTTTCATATTAATCATTGTTTTATAGAATTCTCTTTCTTTTCATATTAATCATTGTTTTATATAATAATATTTCTTTTCATATTAATCATTGTTTTATGAATTTCTCTTTCTTTTCATATTAATCATTGTTTTATTAGAATTCTTTCTTTTCATATTAATCATTGTTTTATGAATTTCTCTTTCTTTTCATATTAATCATTGTTTTATTACTTTCTCTTTCTTTTCATATTAATCATTGTTTTATAGAATTCTCTTTCTTTTCATATTAATCATTGTTTTATGAATTTCTCTTTCTTTTCATATTAATCATTGTTTTATAGAATTCTCTTTCTTTTCATATTAATCATTGTTTTATAGAATTCTCTTTCTTTTCATATTAATCATTGTTTTATATAATAATATTTCTTTTCATATTAATCATTGTTTTATTACTTTCTCTTTCTTTTCATATTAATCATTGTTTTATACTTCTCTTTCTTTTCATATTAATCATTGTTTTATATAATTCTCTTTCTTTTCATATTAATCATTGTTTTATGAATTTCTCTTTCTTTTCATATTAATCATTGTTTTATAGAATTCTCTTTCTTTTCATATTAATCATTGTTTTATAGAATTCTCTTTCTTTTCATATTAATCATTGTTTTATTACTTTCTCTTTCTTTTCATATTAATCATTGTTTTATAGAATTCTCTTTCTTTTCATATTAATCATTGTTTTATAGAATTCTCTTTCTTTTCATATTAATCATTGTTTTATAATAATATTTCTTTTCATATTAATCATTGTTTTATAGAATTCTCTTTCTTTTCATATTAATCATTGTTTTATAGAATTCTCTTTCTTTTCATATTCATCATTGTTTTATAGAATTCTCTTTCTTTTCATATTAATCATTGTTTTATATCTAATTCTCTTTCTTTTCATATTAATCATTGTTTTATATAATAATATTTCTTTTCATATAGGGTGTCCAAAGGTGCGTTTAGCACAGCGCTCTATATGAGACTATTAAAGGAGATATATGCTGATTATAAATATATAATAAAAAATATGAATATATGTATATGATGAGTAAGTTGTATTTTGGCGCCATGCCGGGATATAAAATGAATTTTGAGACAAGAGGCGGTTTCGCGGGAAGTTTTGGCGGGATTTTTTTTCATTTTTTTAATGAATCATAAAGAAAACATCCTCGCTCTTGCAAAAAAATGCAAAGACTGTAAAAAAATCTACGAGACATTGGTAAAATGCTTCGGTATGGATGCTCCTAGCTATTCCACTGTAACGTATCATGTTAGGATGTATCACTTCATGAACAAAAAGGCGCCCATCATAAAAATTGACAAAAAATCGCCGGATCAAAGAAAAATCAAAGCAATTCTTCAAGCGCTAGATGAAGACCCAAGAGCATCACTCAGAAGGATAGAGGAGATGACAAAGATACACGTACAATAGTCAGTTATTATCTGCACAATTATTTGAACTACAAACTAGCGTATACACGTTGGGTTCGCACAACCTTAATTCAGTTCAAAAAAAATCTAGAGTCCAATCTTCGAAAGAGCTTCCTCTCTATATTGGGTGCGTATCAATCAAGAAGTTTCGCTTTTAGTAACAGGGGACGAGTCTTGGTTTCAATATGCAATAGAAGCCAAAATCATGTGGATCCCGAAGGATGAAAATCCGCAAACATTCCCGAAGAAAAAATTGACACACCAATGATTATGTTGTCGGTGTTTTTTGGGGCGTGAATGGTATCATCGCAATTGATAATTCTTCAAAACTAATACGATGAATGCTCAGTATCTAATTGCAATGTTCTTACTCAAATTATCAATTCTGATGAGTTTGAGAAATCCAAACAACAAAAACAAAAGTTTGCAATTCATTTTGATAATTCAAGATTCACAAAAGTCATAAGGTAATGAATTACTTGGTGGAAAACAATGTCAAAGTTGTTCCAAACCAATTTATTCACCTGATATTGCACCCTCTGACTTTTATTTATTCGGCACGCTAAAAAAGAGAGCTGAAGGACGCGAATTCGCGAGTCCAGATGATCTTGAAAATTTTGTAAGAGAGCAATTTGAGCAATTTTCTCATGATGATTTAAAGCGTGTCTTTCAAGCCTGGATCGATCGCTGCGAACGCGTGATTGAATCCAATGGTGATTATATTTAAATAAACTTTATATATATGTAACTTGTTTATTTCTATTTGCAGTATTCAGGTTTGTGCTAACACACCTTTGGACACCCTATATTAATCATTGTTTTATTACTTTCTCTTTCTTTTCATATTCATCATTGTTTTATCTAATTCTCTTTCTTTTCATATTAATCATTGTTTTATTACTTTCTCTTTCTTTTCATATTAATCATTGTTTTATAGAATTCTCTTTCTTTTCATATTAATCATTGTTTTATGAATTTCTCTTTCTTTTCATATTAATCATTGTTTTTATAATAATATTCTTTTCATATTAATCATTGTTTTATGAATTTCTCTTTCTTTTCATATTAATCATTGTTTATTACTTTCTCTTTCTTTTCATATTAATCATTGTTTTATATAATAATATTTCTTTTCATATTAATCATTGTTTTATAGAATTCTCTTTCTTTCATATTAATCATTGTTTTATAGAATTCTCTTTCTTTTCATATTAATCATTGTTTTATAGAATTCTCTTTCTTTTCATATTAATCATTGTTTTATATATATATTTCTTTTTCATATTAATCATTGTTTTATAGAATTCTCTTTTCTTTTCATATTAATCATTGTTTTATAGAATTCTCTTTCTTTTCATATTCATCATTGTTTTATAGAATTCTCTTTCTTTTCATATTAATCATTGTTTTATAGAATTCTCTTTCTTTTCATATTAATCATTGTTTTTAGAATTCTCTTTCTTTTCATATTAATCATTGTTTTATGAATTTCTCTCGATATTAATGAATGCCCTCTTAGTATTGCCATCAAAGCGAATTCAATAGAAATTGTCAAATTCCTAGTTGATCATGGTGCAGATGTTAACATGAAACTTATTCTTTCTTTTCATATTCATCATTGTTTTATTACTTTCTCTTTCTTTTCATATTAATCATTGTTTTATTACTTTCTCTTTCTTTTCATATTAATCATTGTTTTATATAATAATATTTCTTTTCATATTAATCATTGTTTTATGAATTTCTCTTTCTTTTCATATTAATCATTGTTTTATAGAATTCTCTTTCTTTTGATATTAATCATTGTTTTATTACTTTCTCTTTCTTTTCATATTAATCATTGTTTTATAGAATTCTCTTTCTTTTCATATTAATCATTGTTTTATGAATTTCTCTCGATATTAATGAATGCCCTCTTAGTATTGCCATCAAAGCGAATTCAATAGAAATTGTCCAATTCCTAGTTGATCATGGTGCAGATGTTAACATGAAACTTATTCTCTTTCTTTTCATATTCATCATTGTTTTATGACATTCTCTTTCTTTTCATATTAATCATTGTTTTATGACATTCTCTTTCTTTTCATATTAATCATTGTTTTATATAATAATATTTCTTTTCATATTCATCATTGTTTTATGAATTTCTCTTTCTTTTCATATTAATCATTGTTTTATAGAATTCTCTTTCTTTTGATATTAATCATTGTTTTATCTAATTCTCTTTCTTTTCATATTAATCATTGTTTTATATAATAATATTTCTTTTCATATTAATCATTGTTTTATGAATTTCTCTTTCTTTTCATATTAATCATTGTTTTATAGAATTCTCTTTCTTTTCATATTAATCATTGTTTTATAGAATTCTCTTTCTTTTCATATTAATCATTGTTTTATAGAATTCTCTTTCTTTTCATATTCATCATTGTTTTATAGAATTCTCTTTCTTTTCATATTAATCATTGTTTTATAGAATTCTCTTTCTTTTCATATTAATCATTGTTTTATAGAATTCTCTTTCTTTTCATATTAATCATTGTTTTATGAATTTCTCTCGATATTAATGAATGCCCTCTTAGTATTGCCATCAAAGCGAATTCAATAGAAATTGTCAAATTCCTAGTTGATCATGGTGCAGATGTTAACATGAAACTTATTCTCTTTCTTTTCATATTCATCATTGTTTTATTACTTTCTCTTTCTTTTCATATTAATCATTGTTTTATTACTTTCTCTTTCTTTTCATATTAATCATTGTTTTATATAATAATATTTTCTTTTCATATTAATCATTGTTTTATGAATTTCTCTTTCTTTTCATATTAATCATTGTTTTATAGAATTCTCTTTCTTTTGATATTAATCATTGTTTTATTACTTTCTCTTTCTTTTCATATTAATCATTGTTTTATCTAATTTCTTTCTTTTCATATTAATCATTGTTTTATGAATTTCTCTCGATATTAATGAATGCCCTCTTAGTATTGCCATCAAAGCGATTCATAGAAATTGTCCAATTCCTAGTTGATCATGGTGCAGATGTTAACATGAAACTTATTCTCTTTCTTTTCATATTCATCATTGTTTTATGACATTCTCTTTCTTTTCATATTAATCATTGTTTTATGACATTCTCTTTCTTTTCATATTAATCATTGTTTTATAGAATTCTCTTTCTTTTCATATTAATCATTGTTTTATGAATTTCTCTTTCTTTTCATATTAATCATTGTTTTATAGAATTCTCTTTCTTTTGATATTAATCATTGTTTTATCTAATTCTCTTTCTTTTCATATTAATCATTGTTTTATATAATAATATTTCTTTTCATATTAATCATTGTTTTATGAATTTCTCTTTCTTTTCATATTAATCATTGTTTTATTACTTTCTCTTTCTTTTCATATTAATCATTGTTTTATAGAATTCTCTTTCTTTTCATATTAATCATTGTTTTATGAATTTCTCTTTCTTTTCATATTAATCATTGTTTTATAGAATTCTCTTTCTTTTCATATTAATCATTGTTTTATAGAATTCTCTTTCTTTTCATATTAATCATTGTTTTATATAATAATATTCTTTTCATATTAATCATTGTTTTATGAATTTCTCTTTCTTTTCATATTAATCATTGTTTTATTACTTTCTCTTTCTTTTCATATTAATCATTGTTTTATAGAATTCTCTTTCTTTTCATATTAATCATTGTTTTATGAATTTCTCTTTCTTTTCATATTAATCATTGTTTTATATAATAATATTTCTTTTCATATTAATCATTGTTTTATGAATTTCTCTTTCTTTTCATATTAATCATTGTTTTATTACTTTCTCTTTCTTTTCATATTAATCATTGTTTTATATAATAATATTTCTTTTCATATTAATCATTGTTTTATAGAATTCTCTTTCTTTTCATATTAATCATTGTTTTATAGAATTCTCTTTCTTTTCATATTAATCATTGTTTTATTACTTTCTCTTTCTTTTCATATTAATCATTGTTTTATAGAATTCTCTTTCTTTTCATATTAATCATTGTTTTATAGAATTCTCTTTCTTTTCATATTAATCATTGTTTTATCTAATTCTCTTTCTTTTCATATTAATCATTGTTTTATATAATAATATTTCTTTTCATATTAATCATTGTTTTATTACTTTCTCTTTCTTTTCATATTAATCATTGTTTTATAGAATTCTCTTTCTTTTCATATTCATCATTGTTTTATAGAATTCTCTTTCTTTTCATATTAATCATTGTTTTATGAATTTCTCTTTCTTTTCATATTAATCATTGTTTTATACTTTCTCTTTCTTTTCATATTAATCATTGTTTTATTACTTTTCTTTCTTTTCATATTAATCATTGTTTTATATAATAATATTTCTTTTCATATTAATCATTGTTTTATAGAATTCTCTTTCTTTTCATATTAATCATTGTTTTATAGAATTCTCTTTCTTTTCATATTAATCATTGTTTTATAGAATTCTCTTTCTTTTCATATTAATCATTGTTTTATATAATAATTCTTTCTTTTCATATTAATCATTGTTTTATGAATTTCTCTTTCTTTTCATATTAATCATTGTTTTATTACTTTCTCTTTCTTTTCATATTAATCATTGTTTTATAGAATTCTCTTTCTTTTCATATTAATCATTGTTTTATGAATTTCTCTTTCTTTTCATATTAATCATTGTTTTATAGAATTCTCTTTCTTTTCATATTAATCATTGTTTTATAGAATTCTCTTCTTTTCATATTAATCATTGTTTTATATAATAATATTTCTTTTCATATTAATCATTGTTTTATGAATTTCTCTTTCTTTTCATATTAATCATTTTTTATTACTTTCTCTTTCTTTTCATATTAATCATTGTTTTATAGAATTCTCTTTCTTTTCATATTAATCATTGTTTTATGAATTTCTCTTTCTTTTCATATTAATCATTGTTTTATATAATAATATTTCTTTTCATATTAATCATTGTTTTATGAATTTCTCTTTCTTTTCATATTAATCATTGTTTTATTACTTTCTCTTTCTTTTCATATTAATCATTGTTTTATATAATAATATTTCTTTTCATATTAATCATTGTTTTATAGAATTCTCTTTCTTTTCATATTAATCATTGTTTTATAGAATTCTCTTTCTTTTCATATTAATCATTGTTTTATAGAATTCTCTTTCTTTTCATATTAATCATTGTTTTATAGAATTCTCTTTCTTTTCATATTAATCATTGTTTTATAGAATTCTCTTTCTTTTCATATTAATCATTGTTTTATCTAATTCTCTTTCTTTTCATATTAATCATTGTTTTATATAATAATATTTCTTTTCATATAGGGTGTCCAAAGGTGCGTTTAGCACAGCGCTCTATATGAGACTATTAAAGGAGATATATGCTGATTATAAATATATAATAAAAAATATGAATATATGTATATGATGAGTAAGTTGTATTTTGGCGCCATGCCGGGATATAAAATGAATTTTGAGACAAGAGGCGGTTTCGCGGGAAGTTTTGGCGGGATTTTTTTCATTTTTTTAATGAATCATAAAGAAAACATCCTCGCTCTTGCAAAAAAATGCAAAGACTGTAAAAAAATCTACGAGACATTGGTAAAATGCTTCGGTATGGATGCTCCTAGCTATTCCACTGTAACGTATCATGTTAGGATGTATCACTTCATGAACAAAAAGGCGCCCATCATAAAAATTGACAAAAAATCGCCGGATCAAAGAAAAATCAAAGCAATTCTTCAAGCGCTAGATGAAGACCCAAGAGCATCACTCAGAAGGATAGAGGAGATGACAAAGATACCACGTACAATAGTCAGTTATTATCTGCACAATTATTTGAACTACAAACTAGCGTATACACGTTGGGTTCCGCACAACCTTAATTCAGTTCAAAAAAAATCTAGAGTCCAATCTTCGAAAGAGCTCCTCTCTATATTGGGTGCGTATCAATCCAAGAAGTTTCGCTTTTTAGTAACAGGGGACGAGTCTTGGTTTCAATATGCAATAGAAGCCAAAATCATGTGGATCCCGAAGGATGAAAATCCGCAAACATTCCGAAGAAAAAATTGACACACCAATGATTATGTTGTCGGTTTTTTGGGGCGTGAATGGTATCATCGCAATTGATATTCTTCAAAAACCTAATACGATGAATGCTCAGTATCTAATTGACAATGTTCTTACTCAAATTATCAATTCTGATGAGTTTGAGAAATCCAAACAACAAAACAAAAGTTTGCAATTCATTTTGATAATTCAAGAGTTCACAAAAGTCATAAGGTAATGAATTACTTGGTGGAAAACAATGTCAAAGTTGTTCCAAACCCAATTTATTCACCTGATATTGCACCCTCTGACTTTTATTTATTCGGCACGCTAAAAAAGAGAGCTGAAGGACGCGAATTCGCGAGTCCAGATGATCTTGAAAATTTTGTAAGAGAGCAATTTGAGCAATTTTCTCATGATGATTTAAAGCGTGTCTTTCAAGCCTGGATCGATCGCTGCGAACGCGTGATTGAATCCAATGGTGATTATATTTAAATAAACTTTATATATATGTAACTTGTTTATTTCTATTTGCAGTATTCAGGTTTGTGCTAAACACACCTTTGGACACCCTATATTAATCATTGTTTTATTACTTTCTCTTTCTTTTCATATTCATCATTGTTTTATCTAATTCTCTTTCTTTTCATATTAATCATTGTTTTATTACTTTCTCTTTCTTTTCATATTAATCATTGTTTTATAGAATTCTCTTTCTTTTCATATTAATCATTGTTTTATGAATTTCTCTTTCTTTTCATATTAATCATTGTTTTATAGAATTCTCTTTCTTTTCATATTAATCATTGTTTTATTACTTTCTCTTTCTTTTCATATTAATCATTGTTTTATGAATTTCTCTTTCTTTTCATATTAATCATTGTTTTATATAATAATATTTCTTTTCATATTAATCATTGTTTTATATAATAATATTTCTTTTCATATTCATCATTGTTTTATGAATTTCTCTTTCTTTTCATATTAATCATTGTTTTATAGAATTCTCTTTCTTTTCATATTCATCATTGTTTTATTACTTTCTCTTTCTTTTCATATTAATCATTGTTTTATGAATTTCTCTTTCTTTTCATATTAATCATTGTTTTATTACTTTCTCTTTCTTTTCATATTAATCATTGTTTTATATAATAATATTTCTTTTCATATTAATCATTGTTTTATAGAATTCTCTTTCTTTTCATATTAATCATTGTTTTATAGAATTCTCGTTCTTTTCATATTAATCATTGTTTTATTACTTTCTCTTTCTTTTCATATTAATCATTGTTTTATGAATTTCTCTCGATATTAATGAATGCCCTCTTAGTATTGCCATCAAAGCGAATTCAATAGAAATTGTCCAATTCCTAGTTGATCATGGTGCAGATGTTAACATGAAACTTATTCTCTTTCTTTTCATATTCATCATTGTTTTATTACTTTCTCTTTCTTTTCATATTAATCATTGTTTTATAGAATTCTCTTTCTTTTCATATTAATCATTGTTTTATAGAATTCTCTTTCTTTTCATATTAATCATTGTTTTATTACTTTCTCTTTCTTTTCATATTAATCATTGTTTTATAGAATTCTCTTTCTTTTCATATTCATCATTGTTTTATAGAATTCTCTTTCTTTTCATATTAATCATTGTTTTATAGAATTCTCTTTCTTTTCATATTAATCATTGTTTTATAGAATTCTCTTTCTTTTCATATTAATCATTGTTTTATGAATTTCTTTCGATATTAATGAATGCCCTCTTAGTATTGCCATCAAAGCGAATTCAATAGAAATTGTCCAATTCCTAGTTGATCATGGTGCAGATGTTAACATGAAACTTATTCTCTTTCTTTTCATATTTATCATTGTTTTATGACATTCTCTTTCTTTTCATATTAATCATTGTTTTATTACTTTCTCTTTCTTTTCATATTAATCATTGTTTTATATAATAATATTTCTTTTCATATTAATCATTGTTTTATTACTTTCTCTTTCTTTTCATATTAATCATTGTTTTATGAATTTCTCTTTCTTTTCATATTAATCATTGTTTTATAGAATTCTCTTTCTTTTCATATTAATCATTGTTTTATATAATAATATTTCTTTTCATATTAATCATTGTTTTATGAATTTCTCTTTCTTTTCATATTAATCATTGTTTTATTACTTTCTCTTTCTTTTCATATTAATCATTGTTTTATATAATAATATTTCTTTTCATATTAATCATTGTTTTATAGAATTCTCTTTCTTTTCATATTAATCATTGTTTTATAGAATTCTCTTTCTTTTCATATTCATCATTGTTTTATGAATTTCTCTTTCTTTTCATATTCATCATTGTTTTATAGAATTCTCTTTCTTTTCATATTAATCATTGTTTTATAGAATTCTCTTTCTTTTCATATTAATCATTGTTTTATAGAATTCTCTTTCTTTTCATATTCATCATTGTTTTATAGAATTCTCTTTCTTTTCATATTAATCATTGTTTTATAGAATTCTCTTTTTCATATTAATCATTGTTTTATAGAATTCTCTTTCTTTTCATATTAATCATTGTTTTATAGAATTCTCTTTCTTTTCATATTAATCATTGTTTTATAGAATTCTCTTTCTTTTCATATTAATCATTGTTTTATAGAATTCTCTTTCTTTTCATATTAATCATTGTTTTATGAATTTCTTTCGATATTAATGAATGCCCTCTTAGTATTGCCATCAAAGCGAATTCAATAGAAATTGTCCAATTCCTAGTTGATCATGGTGCAGATGTTAACATGAAACTTATTCTCTTTCTTTTCATATTTATCATTGTTTTATATAATAATATTTCTTTTCATATTCATCATTGTTTTATTACTTTCTCTTTCTTTTCATATTAATCATTGTTTTATATAATAATATTTCTTTTCATATTAATCATTGTTTTATAGAATTCTCTTTCTTTTCATATTAATCATTGTTTTATGAATTTCTCTTTCTTTTCATATTAATCATTGTTTTATAGAATTCTCTTTCTTTTCATATTAATCATTGTTTTATATAATAATATTTCTTTTCATATTAATCATTGTTTTATGAATTTCTCTTTCTTTTCATATTAATCATTGTTTTATTACTTTCTCTTTCTTTTCATATTAATCATTGTTTTATAGAATTCTCTTTCTTTTCATATTAATCATTGTTTTATAGAATTCTCTTTCTTTTCATATTAATCATTGTTTTATGAATTTCTCTTTCTTTTCATATTAATCATTGTTTTATAGAATTCTCTTTCTTTTCATATTAATCATTGTTTTATAGAATTCTCTTTCTTTTCATATTAATCATTGTTTTATATAATAATATTTCTTTTCATATTAATCATTGTTTTATGAATTTCTCTTTCTTTTCATATTAATCATTGTTTTATAGAATTCTCTTTCTTTTCATATTAATCATTGTTTTATATAATAATATTTCTTTTCATATTAATCATTGTTTTATAGAATTCTCTTTCTTTTCATATTAATCATTGTTTTATAGAATTCTCTTTCTTTTCATATTAATCATTGTTTTATAGAATTCTCTTTCTTTTCATATTAATCATTGTTTTATGAATTTCTCTCGATATTAATGAATGCCCTCTTAGTATTGCCATCAAAGCGAATTCAATAGAAATTGTCAAATTCCTAGTTGATCATGGTGCAGATGTTAACATGAAACTTATTCTCTTTCTTTTCATATTCATCATTGTTTTATATAATAATATTTCTTTTCATATTAATCATTGTTTTATTACTTTCTCTTTCTTTTCATATTAATCATTGTTTTATAGAATTCTCTTTCTTTTCACATTTATCATTGTTTTATGAATTTCTCTCGATATTAATGAATGCCCTCTTAGTATTGCCATCAAAGCGAATTCAATAGAAATTGTCCAATTCCTAGTTGATCATGGTGCAGATGTTAACATGAAACTTATTCTCTTTCTTTTCATATTTATCATTGTTTTATGACATTCTCTTTCTTTTCATATTAATCATTGTTTTATTACTTTCTCTTTCTTTTCATATTAATCATTGTTTATATATAATATATTTCTTTTCATATTTATCACTGTTTTATCTAATTCTCTTTCTTTTCATATTCATCATTGTTTTATAGAATTCTCTTTCTTTTCATATTAATCATGTTTTATGAATTTCTTTCGATATTAATGAATGCCTCTTAGTATTGCCATCAAAGCGAATTCAATAGAAATTGTCCAATTCCTAGTTGATCATGGTGCAGATGTTAACATGAAACTTATTCTCTTTCTTTTCATATTCATCATTGTTTTATGACATTCTCTTTCTTTTCATATTAATCATTGTTTTATTACTTTCTCTTTCTTTTCATATTAATCATTGTTTATATAATAATATTTCTTTTCATATTAATCATTGTTTTATGAATTTCTCTTTCTTTTCATATTAATCATTGTTTTATAGAATTCTCTTTCTTTTCACATTTATCATTGTTTTTATGAATTTCTCTCGATATTAATGAATGCCCTCTTAGTATTGCCATCAAAGCGAATTCAATAGAAATTGTCCAATTCCTAGTTGATCATGGTGCAGATGTTAACATGAAACTTATTCTCTTTCTTTCATATTTATCATTGTTTTATGACATTCTCTTTTTCATATTAATCATTGTTTTATTACTTTCTCTTTCTTTTCATATTAATCATTGTTTTATATAATAATATTTCTTTTCATATTTATCACTGTTTTATCTAATTCTCTTTCTTTTCATATTAATCATTGTTTTATAGAATTCTCTTTCTTTTCATATTAATCATTGTTTTATGAATTTCTCTCGATATTAATGAATGCCCTCTTAGTATTGCCATCAAAGCGAATTCAATAGAAATTGTCCAATTCCTAGTTGATCATGGTGCAGATGTTAATATGAAACTTATTCTCTTTCTTTTCATATTCATCATTGTTTTATTACTTTCTCTTTCTTTTCATATTAATCATTGTTTTATGAATTTCTCTTTCTTTTCATATTCATCATTGTTTTATTACTTTCTCTTTCTTTTCATATTAATCATTGTTTTATTACTTTCTCTTTCTTTTCATATTAATCATTGTTTTATATAATAATATTTCTTTTCATATTAATCATTGTTTTATTACTTTCTCTTTCTTTTCATATTCATCATTGTTTTAGTACTTTCTCTTTCTTTTCATATTAAACATTGTTTTATAGAATTCTCTTTCTTTTCATATTAATCATTGTTTTATGAATTTCTCTTTCTTTTCATATTAATCATTGTTTTATAGAATTCTCTTTCTTTTCATATTAATCATTGTTTTATATAATAATTTTCTTTTCATATTAATCATTGTTTTTTACTTTCTCTTTCTTTTCATATTCATCATTGTTTATTACTTTCTCTTTCTTTTCATATTAATCATTGTTTTATAGAATTCTCTTTCTTTTCATATTAATCATTGTTTTATAGAATTCTCTTTCTTTTCATATTAATCATTGTTTTATTACTTTCTCTTTCTTTTCATATTAATCATTGTTTTATAGAATTCTCTTTCTTTTCATATTAATCATTGTTTTATAGAATTCTCTTTCTTTTCATATTAATCATTGTTTTATAGAATTCTCTTTCTTTTCATATTAATCATTGTTTTATAGAATTCTCTTTCTTTTCATATTAATCATTGTTTTATGAATTTCTCTCGATATTAATGAATTGCCCTCTTAGTATTGCCATCAAAGCGAATTCAATAGAAATTGTCCAATTCCTAGTTGATCATGGTGCATGTTAAATGAAACTTATTCTCTTTCTTTTCATATTCATCATTGTTTTATGACATTCTCTTTCTTTTCATATTAATCATTGTTTTATGACATTCTCTTTCTTTTCATATTAATCATTGTTTTATATAATAATATTTCTTTTCATATTAATCATTGTTTTATGAATTTCTCTTTCTTTTCATATTAATCATTGTTTTATGAATTTCTCTTTCTTTTGATATTAATCATTGTTTTATTACTTTCTCTTTCTTTTCATATTAATCATTGTTTTATTACTTTCTCTTTCTTTTCATATTAATCATTGTTTTATAGAATTCTCTTTCTTTTCATATTAATCATTGTTTTATCTAATTCTCTTTCTTTTCATATTAATCATTGTTTTATATAATAATATTTCTTTTCATATTTATCACTGTTTTATTACTTTCTCTTTCTTTTCATATTAATCATTGTTTTATCTAATTCTCTTTCTTTTCACATTTATCATTGTTTTATCTAATTCTCTTTCTTTTCATATTAATCATTGTTTTATATAATAATATTTCTTTTCATATTAATCATTGTTTTATGAATTTCTCTTTCTTTTCATATTAATCATTGTTTTATAGAATTCTCTTTCTTTTCATATTAATCATTGTTTTATGAATTTCTCTTTCTTTTCATATTCATCATTGTTTTATTACTTTCTCTTTCTTTTCATATTAATCATTGTTTTTTACTTTCTCTTTCTTTTCATATTAATCATTGTTTTATATAATAATATTTCTTTTCATATTAATCATTGTTTTATTACTTTCTCTTTCTTTTCATATTAATCATTGTTTTATAGAATTCTCTTTCTTTTCATATTAATCATTGTTTTATAGAATTCTCTTTCTTTTCATATTAATCATTGTTTTATAGAATTCTCTTTCTTTTCATATTAATCATTGTTTTATGAATTCTCTTTCTTTTCATATTAATCATTGTTTTTATAGAATTCTCTTTCTTTTCATATTAATCATTGTTTTATGAATTTCTCTCGATATTAATGAATGCCCTCTTAGTATTGCCATCAAAGCGAATTCAATAGAAATTTCAATTCTAGTTGATCATGTGCAGATTAACATGAACTTATTCTCTTTCTTTTCATATTCATCATTGTTTTATGAATTCTCTTTCTTTTCATATTAATCATTGTTTTATATAATAATATTTCTTTTCATATTAATCATTGTTTTATGAATTTCTCTTTCTTTTCATATTAATCATTGTTTTATAGAATTCTCTTTCTTTTCATATTAATCATTGTTTTATAGAATTCTCTTTCTTTTCATATTAATCATTGTTTTTTATAATAATTCTTTTTCATATTAATCATTGTTTTATTACTTTCTCTTTCTTTTCATATTAATCATTGTTTTATACTTTCTCTTTCTTTTCATATTAATCATTGTTTTATAGAATTCTCTTTCTTTTCATATTAATCATTGTTTTATAGAATTCTCTTTCTTTTCATATTAATCATTGTTTTATGAATTTCTCTTTCTTTTCATATTAATCATTGTTATTATTTCTCTTTCTTTTCATATTAATCATTGTTTTATAGAATTCTCTTTCTTTTCATATTAATCATTGTTTTATAGAATTCTCTTTCTTTTCATATTAATCATTGTTTTATAATTCTCTTTCTTTTCATATTAATCATTGTTTTATGAATTTCTCTTCATATTAATGAATTGCCTCTTAGTATTCATAAACGAATTTCATAAATTCTCTATTATCATGTCAGATTTAACATGAACTATTCTCTTTCTTTTCATATTCATCATTGTTTTATGAATTCTCTTTCTTTTCATATTAATCATTGTTTTATATTCTCTTTCTTTTCATATTAATCATTGTTTTATATAATTCTCTTTCTTTTCATATTAATCATTGTTTTATGAATTTCTCTTTCTTTTCATATTAATCATTGTTTTATAGAATTCTCTTTCTTTTCATATTAATCATTGTTTTATCTAATTCTCTTTCTTTTCATATTAATCATTGTTTTATATAATAATCTTTCTTTTCATATTAATCATTGTTTTATGAATTTCTCTTTCTTTTCATATTAATCATTGTTTTATAGAATTCTCTTTCTTTTCATATTAATCATTGTTTTATGAATTTCTCTTTCTTTTCATATTAATCATTGTTTTATAGAATTCTCTTTCTTTTCATATTAATCATTGTTTTATAGAATTCTCTTTCTTTTCATATTAATCATTGTTTTATATAATAATATTTCTTTTCATATTAATCATTGTTTTATACTTTCTCTTTCTTTTCATATTAATCATTGTTTTATAGAATTCTCTTTCTTTTCATATTAATCATTGTTTTATAGAATTCTCTTTCTTTTCATATTAATCATTGTTTTATCTAATTCTCTTTCTTTTCATATTAATCATTGTTTTATATAATCTCTTTCTTTTCATATTAATCATTGTTTTATGAATTCTCTTTCTTTTCATATTAATCATTGTTTTATACTTCTCTTTCTTTTCATATTAATCATTGTTTTATATAATAATCTCTTTCTTTTCATATTAATCATTGTTTTATGAATTTCTCTTTCTTTTCATATTAATCATTGTTTTATAGAATTCTCTTTCTTTTCATATTAATCATTGTTTTATCTAATTCTCTTTCTTTTCATATTAATCATTGTTTTATATAATCTCTTTCTTTTCATATTAATCATTGTTTTATGAATTTCTCTTTCTTTTCATATTAATCATTGTTTTATAGAATTCTCTTTCTTTTCATATTAATCATTGTTTTATGAATTTCTCTTTCTTTTCATATTAATCATTGTTTTATAGAATTCTCTTTCTTTTCATATTAATCATTGTTTTATAGAATTCTCTTTCTTTTCATATTAATCATTGTTTTATATAATAATATTTCTTTTCATATTAATCATTGTTTTATTACTTTCTCTTTCTTTTCATATTAATCATTGTTTTATAGAATTCTCTTTCTTTTCATATTAATCATTGTTTTATAGAATTCTCTTTCTTTTCATATTAATCATTGTTTTTTATAATTCTCTTTCTTTTCATATTAATCATTGTTTTATAATATTTCTTTTCATATTAATCATTGTTTTATGAATTCTCTTTCTTTTCATATTAATCATTGTTTTATGAATTCTCTTTCTTTTCATATTAATCATTGTTTTATGAATTCTCTTTCTTTTCATATTAATCATTGTTTTATTACTTTCTCTTTCTTTTCATATTAATCATTGTTTTATAGATTTCTCTTTCTTTTCATATTAATCATTGTTTTATGAAATTCTCTTTCTTTTCATATTAATCATTGTTTTATAGAATTCTCTTTCTTTTCATATTCATCATTGTTTTATAGAATTCTCTTTCTTTTCATATTAATCATTGTTTTATATAATAATCTCTTTCTTTTCATATTAATCATTGTTTTATATTTCTCTTTCTTTTCATATTAATCATTGTTTTATAGAATTCTCTTTCTTTTCATATTAATCATTGTTTTATATAATAATCTTTCTTTTCATATTAATCATTGTTTTATTATTCTCTTTCTTTTCATATTCATCATTGTTTTATAGAATTCTCTTTCTTTTCATATTAATCATTGTTTTATAGAATTCTCTTTCTTTTCATATTAATCATTGTTTTATCTAATTCTCTTTCTTTTCATATTAATCATTGTTTTATAGAATTTCTCTTTCTTTTCATATTAATCATTGTTTTATGAATTTCTCTTTCTTTTCATATTAATCATTGTTTTATAGAATTCTCTTTCTTTTCATATTAATCATTGTTTTATAGAATTCTCTTTCTTTTCATATTAATCATTGTTTTATGAATTTCTCTTTCTTTTCATATTAATCATTGTTTTATTACTTTCTCTTTCTTTTCATATTAATCATTGTTTTATAGAATTCTCTTTCTTTTCATATTAATCATTGTTTTATGAATTCTCTTTCTTTTCATATTAATCATTGTTTTATAGAATTCTCTTTCTTTTCATATTAATCATTGTTTTATAGAATTCTCTTTCTTTTCATATTAATCATTGTTTTATATAATAATATTTCTTTTCATATTAATCATTGTTTTTTATTTCTCTTTCTTTTCATATTAATCATTGTTTTATAGAATTCTCTTTCTTTTCATATTAATCATTGTTTTATGAAATTCTCTTTCTTTTCATATTAATCATTGTTTTATATAATAATATTTCTTTTCATATTAATCATTGTTTTATGAATTTCTCTTTCTTTTCATATTAATCATTGTTTTATAGAATTCTCTTTCTTTTCATATTAATCATTGTTTTATCTAATTCTCTTTCTTTTCATATTAATCATTGTTTTATATAATAATATTTCTTTTCATATTAATCATTGTTTTATGAATTTCTCTTTCTTTTCATATTAATCATTGTTTTATAGAATTCTCTTTCTTTTCATATTAATCATTGTTTTATGAATTTCTCTTTCTTTTCATATTAATCATTGTTTTATTACTTTCTCTTTCTTTTCATATTAATCATTGTTTTATTACTTTCTCTTTCTTTTCATATTAATCATTGTTTTATATAATAATCTTTCTTTTCATATTAATCATTGTTTTATTATTTCTCTTTCTTTTCATATTAATCATTGTTTTATAGAATTCTCTTTCTTTTCATATTAATCATTGTTTTATGAATTCTCTTTCTTTTCATATTAATCATTGTTTTATAGAATTCTCTTTCTTTTCATATTAATCATTGTTTTATAGAATTCTCTTTCTTTTCATATTAATCATTGTTTTATAAATCTCTTTCTTTTCATATTAATCATTGTTTATATATTATTTCTTTTCATATTAATCATTGTTTTATGAATTTCTCTTTCTTTTCATATTAATCATTGTTTTATAGAATTCTCTTTCTTTTCATATTAATCATTGTTTTATAGAATTCTCTTTCTTTTCATATTAATCATTGTTTTAGAATTCTCTTTCTTTTCATATTAATCATTGTTTTATAGAATTCTCTTTCTTTTCATATTAATCATTGTTTTATAGAATTCTCTTTCTTTTCATATTAATCATTGTTTTATAGAATTCTCTTTCTTTTCATATTAATCATTGTTTTATAGAATTCTCTTTCTTTTCATATTAATCATTGTTTTATAGAATTCTCTTTCTTTTCATATTAATCATTGTTTTATAGAATTCTCTTTCTTTTCATATTAATCATTGTTTTATAGAATTCTCTTTCTTTTCATATTAATCATTGTTTTATAGAATTCTCTTTCTTTTCATATTAATCATTGTTTTATAGAATTCTCTTTCTTTTCATATTAATCATTGTTTTATGAATTTCTCTTTCTTTTCATATTAATCATTGTTTTATAGAATTCTCTTTCTTTTCATATTAATCATTGTTTTATAGAATTCTCTTTCTTTTCATATTAATCATTGTTTTATAATTCTCTTTCTTTTCATATTAATCATTGTTTTTACTTTCTCTTTCTTTTCATATTAATCATTGTTTTATAGAATTCTCTTTCTTTTCATATTAATCATTGTTTTATGAATTTCTCTTTCTTTTCATATTAATCATTGTTTTATAGAATTCTCTTTCTTTTCATATTAATCATTGTTTTATAGAATTCTCTTTCTTTTCATATTAATCATTGTTTTATATAATCTCTTTCTTTTCATATTAATCATTGTTTTATTACTTTCTCTTTCTTTTCATATTAATCATTGTTTTATAGAATTCTCTTTCTTTTCATATTCATCATTGTTTTATGAATTCTCTTTCTTTTCATATTAATCATTGTTTTATATAATAATATTTCTTTTCATATTAATCATTGTTTTATGAATTTCTCTTTCTTTTCATATTAATCATTGTTTTATAGAATTCTCTTTCTTTTCATATTAATCATTGTTTTATTAATCTCTTTCTTTTCATATTAATCATTGTTTTATATAATAATATTTCTTTTCATATTAATCATTGTTTTATGAATTCTCTTTCTTTTCATATTAATCATTGTTTTATAGAATTCTCTTTCTTTTCATATTAATCATTGTTTTATGAATTCTCTTTCTTTTCATATTAATCATTGTTTTATAGATTTCTCTTCTCTTTTCATATTAATCATTGTTTTTTATAGAATTCTCTTTTTTTCATATTAATCATTGTTTTATTAGAATTCTCTTTCTTTTCATATTAATCATTGTTTTATAGAATTCTCTTTCTTTTCATATTAATCATTGTTTTATAGAATTCTCTTTTCTTTTCATATTAATCATTGTTTTATATAATAATATTTCTTTTCATATTAATCATTGTTTTATAGAATTCTCTTTCTTTTCATATTAATCATTGTTTTATAGAATTCTCTTTCTTTTCATATTCATCATTGTTTTATAGAATTCTCTTCTTTTCATATTAATCATTGTTTTATATAATAATATTTCTTTTCATATTAATCATTGTTTTATGAATTCTCTTTCTTTTCATATTAATCATTGTTTTATAGAATTCTCTTTCTTTTCATATTAATCATTGTTTTATAGAATTCTCTTTCTTTTCATATTAATCATTGTTTTATAGAATTCTCTTTCTTTTCATATTAATCATTGTTTTATAGAATTCTCTTTCTTTTCATATTAATCATTGTTTTATAGAATTCTCTTTTCTTTCATATTCATCATTGTTTTATAGAATTCTCTTTCTTTTCATATTAATCATTGTTTTATAGAATTCTCTTTCTTTTCATATTAATCATTGTTTTATAGAATTCTCTTCTTTTCATATTAATCATTGTTTTATGAATTTCTCTCGATATTAATGAATGCCCTCTTGTATTGCCATCAAAGCGAATTCAATAGAAATTGTCAAATTCCTAGTTGATCATGGTGCAGATGTTAACATGAAACTTATTCTCTTTCTTTTCATATTCATCATTGTTTTATTACTTTCTCTTTCTTTTCATATTAATCATTGTTTTATTACTTTCTCTTTCTTTTCATATTAATCATTGTTTTATAGAATTCTCTTTCTTTTCATATTAATCATTGTTTTATGAATTTCTCTTTCTTTTCATATTAATCATTGTTTTTATGAATTTCTCTTTCTTTTCATATTAATCATTGTTTTTATTACTTTCTCTTTCTTTTTCATATTAATCATTGTTTTATAGAATTCTCTTTCTTTTCATATTAATCATTGTTTTATGAATTTCTCTCGATATTAATGAATGCCCTCTTAGTATTGCCATCAAAGCGAATTCAATAGAAATTGTCCAATTCCTAGTTGATCATGGTGCAGATGTTAACATGAAACTTATTCTCTTTCTTTTCATATTCATCATTGTTTTATGACATTCTCTTTCTTTTCATATTAATCATTGTTTTATGACATTCTCTTTCTTTTCATATTAATCATTGTTTTATATAATAATATTTCTTTTCATATTCATCATTGTTTTATGAATTTCTCTTTCTTTTCATATTAATCATTGTTTTATAGAATTCTCTTTTCTTTTGATATTACCCAGATTTTCCTTACTTTTACCACCTCTCTAAAGCTGGGGACACCGCCTATCGTTGGGAGTAGCTATTAAATAGAACCACTAAGGGTATTTTTCGAACTGCTGGTGTAGTGTGGAAACATCCGACATAATGATTCATTATGCAAGGTTTGATTCCCATTTAGCCAATTTTTTTCTTTTTTGAATCATGAATTTTTTTTGGGTCACTATAAGATTTGTTTCATGTTCTAAATCTGCTGCATATGTAATCTATTTTTATTTACCTATTTTTTAAAAATCTATTGGATTGCCAAATTTGAATATATTTAAAATCATAAAAATCCAAAAAAACTATAAATATATGTTTTAGGCATAGTGCCGATACTCAAATATATCAGATTACTTAGATCCATGAATAATATCCGAATTTTTTTTCTTAAAATTAACTTCAAAACTTCTTGCAATCTTATTCTTCATCAATTGTAAATTTTTAAAACCATTTTTTAAAATTAATTTTGCGTAAATTTTATTCTCATGTTGTTTTAATCGAAAATTGATACATTTTCAAAAAATAATATTGACTTATGAAATTCATTTTAAGGTGAAATAGTATTGTTTTTATTAAAGTATATGAATAATATATAAAAAATTAATGAATAATATAAGCAGATTTTTAGTTTACAAAACAAATATGAGCAATGCAATTTCAACTTTTGCTGGCAATTTCGATATTGCTCAAGTTTGTAGTATTTGTGATACCTTAACATCGGCTTAATCAAAATTCGATTTTTCTTATGAGTTATTGAGAAAATTTGATTGCAATGAGAAGGATTTCGACGTTTTTGATAAACTAAGAGCTGAGCTTTAGGGGTTCAGTTCATTTATGGCTGTAGTTTGATGCGTAGATCTCTTTTTTATTGTAAATTCTTTCAGCATGGAGATCGAGAATGAATCTTTTGAGAACTTTATGAGTTTTTACACCCGTAAAGAGGTCCTTCGAGGAAAGATAGTCCAGACTACATGAAGATGTGGGTTAACCAAAAAAATCCGATGGTTGCCCCATATTCATGTAGATCTTCGAAAAAATGAGCACCAAAAAAGCCAAAAAAATAGGCTTTTTATTGGATTTGTACACTAGATCAATAATCTATTTAGGATCTGACACTCTTTTTTAGCCAGAGATATGAGGTCCTTTCTAGGAAAACGATCTATTCATCCATAAAAAAATGAATTATCGTTTTCCCCAGAAATTACATGGGGAGTGGTAAAAGTAAGGAAAATCTGGGTAATCATTGTTTTATATAATAATATTTCTTTTCATATTAATCATTGTTTTATATAATAATATTTCTTTTCATATTAATCATTGTTTTATGAATTTCTTTTCTTTTCATATTAATCATTGTTTTATAGAATTCTCTTTCTTTTCATATTAATCATTGTTTTATAGAATTCTCTTTCTTTTCATATTAATCATTGTTTTATAGAATTCTCTTTCTTTTCATATTCATCATTGTTTTATAGAATTCTCTTTCTTTTCATATTAATCATTGTTTTATAGAATTCTCTTTCTTTTCATATTAATCATTGTTTTAGAATTCTCTTTCTTTTCATATTAATCATTGTTTTATGAATTTCTCTCGATATTAATGAATGCCCTCTTAGTATTGCCATCAAAGCGAATTCAATAGAAATTGTCAAATTCCTAGTTGATCATGGTGCAGATGTTAACATGAAACTTATTCTCTTTCTTTTCATATTCATCATTGTTTTATTACTTTCTCTTTCTTTTCATATTAATCATTGTTTTATTACTTTCTCTTTCTTTCATATTAATCATTGTTTTATATAATAATATTTCTTTTCATATTAATCATTGTTTTATGAATTTGTCTTTCTTTTCATATTAATCATTGTTTTATAGAATTCTCTTTCTTTTGATATTAATCATTGTTTTATTACTTTCTCTTTCTTTTCATATTAATCATTGTTTTATAGAATTCTCTTTCTTTTCATATTAATCATTGTTTTATGAATTTCTCTCGATATTAATGAATGCCCTCTTAGTATTGCCATCAAAGCGAATTCAATAGAAATTGTCCAATTCCTAGTTGATCATGGTGCAGATGTTAACATGAAACTTATTCTCTTTCTTTTCATATTCATCATTGTTTTATGACATTCTCTTTCTTTTCATATTAATCATTGTTTTATAGAATTCTCTTTCTTTTCATATTAATCATTGTTTTATATAATAATATTTCTTTTCATATTAATCATTGTTTTATAGAATTCTCTTTCTTTTCATATTAATCATTGTTTTATAGAATTCTCTTTCTTTTCATATTCATCATTGTTTTATCTAATTCTCTTTCTTTTCATATTAATCAATTGTTTTATATAATAATATTTCTTTTCATATTAATCATTGTTTTATGAATTTCTCTTTCTTTTCATATTAATCATTGTTTTATAGAATTCTCTTTCTTTTCATATTAATCATTGTTTTATGAATTTCTCTTTCTTTTCATATTAATCATTGTTTTATTACTTTCTCTTTCTTTTCATATTAATCATTGTTTTATAGAATTCTCTTTCTTTTCATATTAATCATTGTTTTATGAATTTCTCTTTCTTTTCATATTAATCATTGTTTTATAGAATTCTCTTTCTTTTCATATTAATCATTGTTTTATAGAATTCTCTTTCTTTTCATATTAATCATTGTTTTATATAATAATATTTCTTTTCATATTAATCATTGTTTTATAGAATTCTCTTTCTTTTCATATTAATCATTGTTTTATAGAATTCTCTTTCTTTTCATATTCATCATTGTTTTATAGAATTCTCTTTCTTTTCATATTAATCATTGTTTTATCTAATTCTCTTTCTTTTCATATTAATCATTGTTTTATAGAATTTCTCTTTCTTTTCATATTAATCATTGTTTTATAGAATTCTCTTTCTTTTCATATTAATCATTGTTTTATGAATTTCTCTTTCTTTTCATATTAATCATTGTTTTATTACTTTCTCTTTCTTTTCATATTAATCATTGTTTTATCTAATTCTCTTTCTTTTCATATTAATCATTGTTTTATGAATTTCTCTCGATATTAATGAATGCCCTCTTAGTATTGCCATCAAAGCGAATTCAATAGAAATTGTCCAATTCCTAGTTGATCATGGTGCAGATGTTAACATGAAACTTATTCTCTTTCTTTTCATATTCATCATTGTTTTATGACATTCTCTTTCTTTTCATATTAATCATTGTTTTATGACATTCTCTTTCTTTTCATATTAATCATTGTTTTATATAATAATATTTCTTTTCATATTCATCATTGTTTTATGAATTTCTCTTTCTTTTCATATTAATCATTGTTTTATAGAATTCTCTTTCTTTTGATATTACCCAGATTTTCCTTACTTTTACCACCTCTCTAAAGCTGGGGACACCGCCTATCGTTGGGAGTAGCTATTAAATAGAACCACTAAGGGTATTTTTCGAACTGCTGGTGTAGTGGAAACATCCGACATAATGATTCATTATGCCAAGGTTTGATTCCCATTTAGCCAATTTTTTTCTTTTTTGAATCATGAATTTTTTTTGGGTCACTATAAGATTTGTTTCATGTTCTAAATCTGCTGCATATGTAATCTATTTTTATTTTACCTATTTTTTAAAAATCTATTGGATTGCCAAATTTGAATATATTTAAAATCATAAAAATCCAAAAAACTATAAATATATGTTTTAGGCATAGTGCCGATACTCAAATATCAGATTACTTAGATCCATGAATAATATCCGAATTTTTTTTCTTAAAATTAAACTTCAAAACTTCTTGCAATCTTATTCTTCATCAATTGTAAATTTTTAAAACCATTTTTTAAAATAATTTTGCGTAAATTTTATTCTCATGTTGTTTTAATCGAAAATTGATACATTTTCAAAAAAATAATATTGACTTATGAAATTCATTTTTAAGGTGAAATAGTATTGTTTTTATTAAAGTATATGAATAATATATAAAAAATTAATGAATAATATAAGCAGATTTTTAGTTTACAAAACAAATATGAGCAATGCAATTTCAAACTTTTGCTGGCAATTTCGATATTGCTCAAGTTTGTAGTATTTGTGATACCTATAACATCGGCTTAATCAAAATTCGATTTTTCTTATGAGTTATTGAGAAAATTTGATTGCAATGAGAAGGATTTCGACGTTTTGATAACTAAGAGCTGAGCTTTAGGGGTTCAGTTCATTTATGGCTGTAGTTTGATGCGTAGATCTCTTTTTTATTGTAAATTCTTTCAGCATGGAGATCGAGAATGAATCTTTTGAGAACTTTATGAGTTTTTACACCCGTAAAGAGGTCCTTCGAGGAAAGATAGTCCAGACTACATGAAGATGTGGGTTAACCAAAAAATCCGATGGTTGCCCCATATTCATGTAGATCTTCGAAAAAATGAGCACCAAAAAAGCCAAAAAAATAGGCTTTTTATTGGATTTGTACACTAGATCAATAATCTATTTAGGATCTGACACTCTTTTTAGCCAGAGATATGAGGTCCTTTCTAGGAAAACGATCTATTCATCCATAAAAAAAATGAATTATCGTTTTCCCCAGAAATTACATGGGGAGTGGTAAAAGTAAGGAAAATCTGGGTAATCATTGTTTTATATAATAATATTTCTTTTCATATTAATCATTGTTTTATATAATAATATTTCTTTTCATATTAATCATTGTTTTATGAATTTCTCTTTCTTTTCATATTAATCATTGTTTTATAGAATTCTCTTTCTTTTCATATTAATCATTGTTTTATAGAATTCTCTTTCTTTTCATATTAATCATTGTTTTATAGAATTCTCTTTCTTTTCATATTCATCATTGTTTTATAGAATTCTCTTTCTTTTCATATTAATCATTGTTTTATAGAATTCTCTTTCTTTTCATATTAATCATTGTTTTATAGAATTCTCTTTCTTTTCATATTAATCATTGTTTTATGAATTTCTCTCGATATTAATGAATGCCCTCTTAGTATTGCATCAAAGCGAATTCAATAGAAATTGTCAAATTCCTAGTTGATCATGGTGCAGATGTTAACATGAAACTTATTCTCTTTCTTTTCATATTCATCATTGTTTTTTACTTTCTCTTTCTTTTCATATTAATCATTGTTTTATTACTTTCTCTTTCTTTTCATATTAATCATTGTTTTATATAATAATATTTCTTTTCATATTAATCATTGTTTTATGAATTTGTCTTTCTTTTCATATTAATCATTGTTTTATAGAATTCTCTTTCTTTTGATATTAATCATTGTTTTATTACTTTCTCTTTCTTTTCATATTAATCATTGTTTTATAGAATTCTCTTTCTTTTCATATTAATCATTGTTTTATGAATTTCTCTCGATATTAATGAATGCCCTCTTAGTATTGCCATCAAAGCGAATTCAATAGAAATTGTCCAATTCCTAGTTGATCATGGTGCAGATGTTAACATGAAACTTATTCTCTTTCTTTTCATATTCATCATTGTTTTATGACATTCTCTTTCTTTTCATATTAATCATTGTTTTTAGAATTCTCTTTCTTTTCATATTAATCATTGTTTTATATAATAATATTTCTTTTCATATTAATCATTGTTTTATAGAATTCTCTTTCTTTTCATATTAATCATTGTTTTATAGAATTCTCTTTCTTTTCATATTCATCATTGTTTTATCTAATTCTCTTTCTTTTCATATTAATCATTGTTTTATATAATAATATTTCTTTTCATATTAATCATTGTTTTATGAATTTCTCTTTCTTTTCATATTAATCATTGTTTTATAGAATTCTCTTTCTTTTCATATTAATCATTGTTTTATGAATTTCTCTTTTCTTTTCATATTAATCATTGTTTTATTACTTTCTCTTTCTTTTCATATTAATCATTGTTTTATAGAATTCTCTTTCTTTTCATATTAATCATTGTTTTATGAATTTCTCTTCTTTTTTCATATTAATCATTGTTTTATAGAATTCTCTTTCTTTTCATATTAATCATTGTTTTATAGAATTCTCTTTCTTTTCATATTAATCATTGTTTTATATAATAATATTTCTTTTCATATTAATCATTGTTTTATAGAATTCTCTTTCTTTTCATATTAATCATTGTTTTTATAGAATTCTCTTTCTTTTCATATTCATCATTGTTTTATAGAATTCTCTTTCTTTTCATATTAATCATTGTTTTATCTAATTCTCTTTCTTTTCATATTAATCATTGTTTTATAGAATTTCTCTTTCTTTTCATATAATCATTGTTTTATAGAATTCTCTTTCTTTTCATATTAATCATTGTTTTATGAATTTCTCTTTCTTTTCATATTAATCATTGTTTTATTACTTTCTCTTTCTTTTCATATTAATCATTGTTTTATCTAATTCTCTTTCTTTTCATATTAATCATTGTTTTATGAATTTCTCTCGATATTAATGAATGCCCTCTTAGTATTGCCATCAAAGCGAATTCAATAGAAATTGTCCAATTCCTAGTTGATCATGGTGCAGATGTTAACATGAAACTTATTCTCTTTCTTTTCATATTCATCATTGTTTTATGACATTCTCTTTCTTTTCATATTAATCATTGTTTTATGACATTCTCTTTCTTTTCATATTAATCATTGTTTTATATAATAATATTTCTTTTCATATTCATCATTGTTTTATGAATTTCTCTTTCTTTTCATATTAATCATTGTTTTATAGAATTCTCTTTCTTTTGATATTACCCAGATTTTCCTTACTTTTACCACCTCTCTAAAGCTGGGGACACCGCCTATCGTTGGGAGTAGCTATTAAATAGAACCACTAAGGGTATTTTTCGAACTGCTGGTGTAGTGGAAACATCCGACATAATGATTCATTATGCCAAGGTTTGATTCCCATTTAGCCAATTTTTTTCTTTTTTGAATCATGAATTTTTTTTGGGTCACTATAAGATTTGTTTCATGTTCTAAATCTGCTGCATATGTAATCTATTTTTATTTACCTATTTTTTAAAAATCTATTGGATTGCCAAATTTGAATATATTTAAAATCATAAAAATCCAAAAAAACTATAAATATATGTTTTAGGCATAGTGCCGATACTCAAATATCAGATTACTTAGATCCATGAATAATATCCGAATTTTTTTTCTTAAAATTAAACTTCAAAACTTCTTGCAATCTTATTCTTCATCAATTGTAAATTTTTAAAACCATTTTTTAAAATAATTTTGCGTAAATTTTATTCTCATGTTGTTTTAATCGAAAATTGATACATTTTCAAAAAAATAATATTGACTTATGAAATTCATTTTTAAGGTGAAATAGTATTGTTTTTATTAAAGTATATGAATAATATATAAAAAATTAATGAATAATATAAGCAGATTTTTAGTTTACAAAACAAATATGAGCAATGCAATTTCAAACTTTTGCTGGCAATTTCGATATTGCTCAAGTTTGTAGTATTTGTGATACCTATAACATCGGCTTAATCAAAATTCGATTTTTCTTATGAGTTATTGAGAAAATTTGATTGCAATGAGAAGGATTTCGACGTTTTTGATAAACTAAGAGCTGAGCTTTAGGGGTTCAGTTCATTTATGGCTGTAGTTTGATGCGTAGATCTCTTTTTTATTGTAAATTCTTTCAGCATGGAGATCGAGAATGAATCTTTTGAGAACTTTATGAGTTTTTACACCCGTAAAGAGGTCCTTCGAGGAAAGATAGTCCAGACTACATGAAGATGTGGGTTAACCAAAAAAATCCGATGGTTGCCCCATATTCATGTAGATCTTCGAAAAAATGAGCACCAAAAAAGCCAAAAAAATAGGCTTTTTATTGGATTTGTACACTAGATCAATAATCTATTTAGGATCTGACACTCTTTTTAGCCAGAGATATGAGGTCCTTTCTAGGAAAACGATCTATTCATCCATAAAAAAAATGAATTATCGTTTTCCCCAGAAATTACATGGGGAGTGGTAAAAGTAAGGAAAATCTGGGTAATCATTGTTTTATATAATAATATTTCTTTTCATATTAATCATTGTTTTATATAATAATATTTCTTTTCATATTAATCATTGTTTTATGAATTTCTCTTTCTTTTCATATTAATCATTGTTTTATAGAATTCTCTTTCTTTTCATATTAATCATTGTTTTATAGAATTCTCTTTCTTTTCATATTAATCATTGTTTTATAGAATTCTCTTTCTTTTCATATTCATCATTGTTTTATAGAATTCTCTTTCTTTTCATATTAATCATTGTTTTATAGAATTCTCTTTCTTTTCATATTAATCATTGTTTTATAGAATTCTCTTTCTTTTCATATTAATCATTGTTTTATGAATTTCTCTCGATATTAATGAATGCCCTCTTAGTATTGCCATCAAAGCGAATTCAATAGAAATTGTCAAATTCCTAGTTGATCATGGTGCAGATGTTAACATGAAACTTATTCTCTTTCTTTTCATATTCATCATTGTTTTATTACTTTCTCTTTCTTTTCATATTAATCATTGTTTTATTACTTTCTCTTTCTTTTCATATTAATCATTGTTTTATATAATAATATTTCTTTTCATATTAATCATTGTTTTATGAATTTGTCTTTCTTTTCATATTAATCATTGTTTTATAGAATTCTCTTTCTTTTGATATTAATCATTGTTTTATTACTTTCTCTTTCTTTTCATATTAATCATTGTTTTATAGAATTCTCTTTCTTTTCATATTAATCATTGTTTTATGAATTTCTCTCGATATTAATGAATGCCCTCTTAGTATTGCCATCAAAGCGAATTCAATAGAAATTGTCCAATTCCTAGTTGATCATGGTGCAGATGTTAACATGAAACTTATTCTCTTTCTTTTCATATTCATCATTGTTTTATGACATTCTCTTTCTTTTCATATTAATCATTGTTTTATAGAATTCTCTTTCTTTTCATATTAATCATTGTTTTATATAATAATATTTCTTTTCATATTAATCATTGTTTTATAGAATTCTCTTTCTTTTCATATTAATCATTGTTTTATAGAATTCTCTTTCTTTTCATATTCATCATTGTTTTATCTAATTCTCTTTCTTTTCATATTAATCATTGTTTTATATAATAATATTTCTTTTCATATTAATCATTGTTTTATGAATTTCTCTTTCTTTTCATATTAATCATTGTTTTATAGAATTCTCTTTCTTTTCATATTAATCATTGTTTTATGAATTTCTCTTTCTTTTCATATTAATCATTGTTTTATTACTTTCTCTTTCTTTTCATATTAATCATTGTTTTATAGAATTCTCTTTCTTTTCATATTAATCATTGTTTTATGAATTTCTCTTTCTTTTCATATTAATCATTGTTTTATAGAATTCTCTTTCTTTTCATATTAATCATTGTTTTATAGAATTCTCTTTCTTTTCATATTAATCATTGTTTTATATAATAATATTTCTTTTCATATTAATCATTGTTTTATAGAATTCTCTTTCTTTTCATATTAATCATTGTTTTATAGAATTCTCTTTCTTTTCATATTCATCATTGTTTTATAGAATTCTCTTTCTTTTCATATTAATCATTGTTTTATCTAATTCTCTTTCTTTTCATATTAATCATTGTTTTATAGAATTTCTCTTCTTTTCATATTAATCATTGTTTTATAGAATTCTCTTTCTTTTCATATTAATCATTGTTTTATCTAATTCTCTTTCTTTTCATATTAATCATTGTTTTATATAATAATATTTCTTTTCATATTAATCATTGTTTTATGAATTTCTCTTTCTTTTCATATTAATCATTGTTTTATAGAATTCTCTTTCTTTTCATATTAATCATTGTTTTATGAATTTCTCTTTCTTTTCATATTAATCATTGTTTTATAGAATTCTCTTTCTTTTCATATTAATCATTGTTTTATAGAATTCTCTTTCTTTTCATATTAATCATTGTTTTATATAATAATATTTCTTTTCATATTAATCATTGTTTTATTACTTTCTCTTTCTTTTCATATTAATCATTGTTTTATAGAATTCTCTTTCTTTTCATATTAATCATTGTTTTATAGAATTCTCTTTCTTTTCATATTCATCATTGTTTTATAGAATTCTCTTTCTTTTCATATTAATCATTGTTTTATATAATAATATTTCTTTTCATATTAATCATTGTTTTATGAATTTCTCTTTCTTTTCATATTAATCATTGTTTTATGAATTTCTCTTTCTTTTCATATTAATCATTGTTTTATGAATTTCTCTTTCTTTTCATATTAATCATTGTTTTATAGAATTCTCTTTCTTTTCATATTAATCATTGTTTTATAGAATTCTCTTTCTTTTCATATTCATCATTGTTTTATAGAATTCTCTTTCTTTTCATATTAATCATTGTTTTATAGAATTCTCTTTCTTTTCATATTAATCATTGTTTTATAGAATTCTCTTTCTTTTCATATTCATCATTGTTTTATAGAATTCTCTTTCTTTTCATATTAATCATTGTTTTATAGAATTCTCTTTCTTTTCATATTAATCATTGTTTTATAGAATTCTCTTTCTTTTCATATTAATCATTGTTTTATGAATTTCTCTCGATATTAATGAATGCCCTCTTAGTATTGCCATCAAAGCGAATTCAATAGAAATTGTCAAATTCCTAGTTGATCATGGTGCAGATGTTAACATGAAACTTATTCTCTTTCTTTTCATATTCATCATTGTTTTATTACTTTCTCTTTCTTTTCATATTAATCATTGTTTTATTACTTTCTCTTTCTTTTCATATTAATCATTGTTTTATAGAATTCTCTTTCTTTTCATATTAATCATTGTTTTATGAATTTCTCTTTCTTTTCATATTAATCATTGTTTTATGAATTTCTCTTTCTTTTCATATTAATCATTGTTTTATTACTTTCTCTTTCTTTTCATATTAATCATTGTTTTATAGAATTCTCTTTCTTTTCATATTAATCATTGTTTTATGAATTTCTCTCGATATTAATGAATGCCCTCTTAGTATTGCCATCAAAGCGAATTCAATAGAAATTGTCAAATTCCTAGTTGATCATGGTGCAGATGTTAACATGAAACTTATTCTCTTTCTTTTCATATTCATCATTGTTTTATGACATTCTCTTTCTTTTCATATTAATCATTGTTTTATGACATTCTCTTTCTTTTCATATTAATCATTGTTTTATATAATAATATTTCTTTTCATATTCATCATTGTTTTATGAATTTCTCTTTCTTTTCATATTAATCATTGTTTTATAGAATTCTCTTTCTTTTGATAGAGTGTGGGACAAACTATCCAGTGTCACTTTTTATTAACCTTATTTAAAAAATTAATAAAATAATAATAAAAAATTATTTGAATCTTTTACATTAATTGTTTCTTTTTTAAAAGTACCTTTAAAGTACAATAAACAAGATTTGAATCTATTGATCCTTGTTGCAAACTTGAATATATTGCTTCAAGCATTTTTGAGAGTAGCCCATGCTAGCTTTTATCTCTTCTTGGATACCAAACTGGAGGAGCTCCATAGTGTTGAATATCACGGGCTCCATACAACAAATTGAATAAGGTATTTCAAAATTTGAAGGAAATGGTCCATCATTGAATGTAGTGGCCGGGAATTGAATGACATACAGATAGTTTGAGGAAATTTGTTATAAATTATAATATAATTGAAGAATTAATTATCAAAACAAGTCTAAGAGCCATTTGTCAGATTTTCCCGAAATGCAAGGTTAAGATTTTAGCAGCGACTAACTTTGAGTGTACATATATAATTGTTATACTGAGTACTTTCTATCTGTGTTACTTATTTGAGTCTAAGAGCCATTTGTCAGATTTTCCCGAAATGCAAGGTTAAGATTTTAGCAGCGACTAACTTTGAGTGTACATATATAATTGTTATACTGAGTACTTTCTATCTGTGTTACTTATTTGAGTCTAAGAGCCATTTGTCAGATTTTCCCGAAATGCAAGGTTAAGATTTTAGCAGCGACTAACTTTGAGTGTACATATATAATTGTTATACTGAGTACTTTCTATCTGTGTTACTTATTTGAGTCTAAGAGCCATTTGTCAGATTTTCCCGAAATGCAAGGTTAAGATTTTAGCAGCGACTAACTTTGAGTGTACATATATAATTGTTATACTGAGTACTTTCTATCTGTGTTACTTATTTGAGTCTAAGAGTCATTTCTACCATAGAACTAGATATTGTCTCTCATTAAATATATATAACTGTAAACTGCTTAATTCATTTATCTATTTAGATAAAATTATATTTATATAAGATTTCATGTTATTATTTCATCTTTATTATTTTTTTTATTCCTTTGAAAAGTGACACTGGATAGTTTGTCCCTTTCTCCTTTTGATATTAATCATTGTTTTATATAATAATATTTCTTTTCATATTAATCATTGTTTTATATAATAATATTTCTTTTCATATTAATCATTGTTTTATGAATTTCTCTTTCTTTTCATATTAATCATTGTTTTATAGAATTCTCTTTCTTTTCATATTAATCATTGTTTTATAGATTCTCTTTCTTTTCATATTAATCATTGTTTTATAGAATTCCTTCTTTTCATATTCATCATTGTTTTATAGAATTCTCTTTCTTTTCATATTAATCATTGTTTTATAGAATTCTCTTTCTTTTCATATTAATCATTGTTTTATGAATTTCTCTCGATATTAATGAATGCCCTCTTAGTATTGCCATCAAAGCGAATTCAATAGAAATTGTCAAATTCCTAGTTGATCATGGTGCAGATGTTAACATGAAACTTATTCTCTTTCTTTTCATATTCATCATTGTTTTATTACTTTCTCTTTCTTTTCATATTAATCATTGTTTTATTACTTTCTCTTTCTTTTCATATTAATCATTGTTTTATATAATAATATTTCTTTTCATATTAATCATTGTTTTATGAATTTGTCTTTCTTTTCATATTAATCATTGTTTTATAGAATTCTCTTTCTTTTGATATTAATCATTGTTTTATTACTTTCTCTTTCTTTTCATATTAATCATTGTTTTATAGAATTCTCTTTCTTTTCATATTAATCATTGTTTTATGAATTTCTCTCGATATTAATGAATGCCCTCTTAGTATTGCCATCAAAGCGAATTCAATAGAAATTGTCCAATTCCTAGTTGATCATGGTGCAGATGTTAACATGAAACTTATTCTCTTTCTTTTCATATTCATCATTGTTTTATGACTTTCTCTTTCTTTTCATATTAATCATTGTTTTATAGAATAATATTTCTTTTCATATTAATCATTGTTTTATATAATAATATTTCTTTTCATATTAATCATTGTTTTATAGAATTCTCTTTCTTTTCATATTCATCATTGTTTTATAGAATTCTCTTTCTTTTCATATTAATCATTGTTTTATCTAATTCTCTTTCTTTTCATATTAATCATTGTTTTATAGAATTCTCTTTCTTTTCATATTATTCATTGTTTTATCTAATTCTCTTTCTTTTCATATTAATCATTGTTTTATATAATAATATTTCTTTTCATATTAATCATTGTTTTATGAATTTCTCTTTCTTTTCATATTAATCTTTCTTTTCATATTAATCATTGTTTTATAGAATTCTCTTTCTTTTCATATTCATCATTGTTTTATAGAATTCTCTTTCTTTTCATATTCATCATTGTTTTATAGAATTCTCTTTCTTTTCATATTAATCATTGTTTTATCTAATTCTCTTTCTTTTCATATTAATCATTGTTTTATATAATAATATTTCTTTTCATATTAATCATTGTTTTATTACTTTCTCTTTCTTTTCATATTAATCATTGTTTTATAGAATTCTCTTTCTTTTCATATTAATCATTGTTTTATAGAATTCTCTTTCTTTTCATATTAATCATTGTTTTATCTAATTCTCTTTCTTTTCATATTAATCATTGTTTTATAGAATTTCTCTTTCTTTTCATATTAATCATTGTTTTATAGAATTCTCTTTCTTTTCATATTAATCATTGTTTTATCTAATTCTCTTTCTTTTCATATTAATCATTGTTTTATATAATAATATTTCTTTTCATATTAATCATTGTTTTATGAATTTGTCTTTCTTTTCATATTAATCATTGTTTTATAGAATTCTCTTTCTTTTGATATTAATCATTGTTTTATTACTTTCTCTTTCTTTTCATATTAATCATTGTTTTATAGAATTCTCTTTCTTTTCATATTAATCATTGTTTTATGAATTTTCTCGATTTAATGAATGCCCTCTTAGTATTGCCATCAAAGCGAATTCAATAGAAATTGTCTCAATTCCTAGTTATCATTGTTTAACATGAAACTTATTCTCTTTCTTTTCATATTAATCATTGTTTTATGAATTCTCTTTCTTTTCATATTAATCATTGTTTTATAGAATTCTCTTTCTTTTCATATTAATCATTGTTTTATATAAATATTTCTTTTCATATTAATCATTGTTTTATAGAATTCTCTTTCTTTTCATATTAATCATTGTTTTATAGAATTCTCTTTCTTTTCATATTAATCATTGTTTTATCTAATTCTCTTTCTTTTCATATTAATCATTGTTTTATATAATTTTCTTTTCATATTAATCATTGTTTTATGAATTCTCTTTCTTTTCATATTAATCATTGTTTTATGAATTTCTCTTTCTTTTCATATTAATCATTGTTTTATAGAATTCTCTTTCTTTTCATATTCATCATTGTTTTATAGAATTCTCTTTCTTTTCATATTAATCATTGTTTTATATAATTATTTCTTTTCATATTAATCATTGTTTTAATTATTTCTCTTTCTTTTCATATTAATCATTGTTTTATAGATTCTCTTTCTTTTCATATTCATCATTGTTTTATAGAATTCTCTTCTTTTCATATTAATCATTGTTTTATCTAATTCTCTTTCTTTTCATATTAATCATTGTTTTATTACTTTCTCTTTCTTTTCATATTAATCATTGTTTTATAGAATTCTCTTTCTTTTGATATTAATCATTGTTTTATCTAATTCTCTTTCTTTTCATATTAATCATTGTTTTATATAATTCTTTCTTTTCATATTAATCATTGTTTTATGAATTTCTCTTTCTTTTCATATTAATCATTGTTTTATAGAATTCTCTTTCTTTTCATATTAATCATTGTTTTATGAATTTCTCTTTCTTTTCATATTAATCATTGTTTTATGAATTTCTCTTTCTTTTCATATTAATCATTGTTTTATTACTTTCTCTTTCTTTTCATATTAATCATTGTTTTATAGAATTCTCTTTCTTTTCATATTAATCATTGTTTTATGAATTTCTCTTTCTTTTCATATTAATCATTGTTTTATAGAATTCTCTTTCTTTTCATATTAATCATTGTTTTATAGAATTCTCTTTCTTTTCATATTAATCATTGTTTTATATAATAATATTTCTTTTCATATTAATCATTGTTTTATTACTTTCTCTTTCTTTTCATATTAATCATTGTTTTATAGAATTCTCTTTCTTTTCATATTCATCATTGTTTTATGACATTCTCTTTCTTTTCATATTAATCATTGTTTTATAATAATATTTCTTTTCATATTAATCATTGTTTTATTACTTTCTCTTTCTTTTCATATTAATCATTGTTTTATAGAATTCTCTTTCTTTTGATATTAATCATTGTTTTATATAATAATATTTCTTTTCATATTAATCATTGTTTTATATAATAATATTTCTTTTCATATTAATCATTGTTTTATGAATTTCTCTTTCTTTTCATATTAATCATTGTTTTATTACTTTCTCTTTCTTTTCATATTAATCATTGTTTTATTACTTTCTCTTTCTTTTCATATTAATCATTGTTTTATAGAATTCTCTTTCTTTTGATATTAATCATTGTTTTATCTAATTCTCTTTCTTTTCATATTAATCATTGTTTTATATAATATATTTCTTTTCATATTAATCATTGTTTTATGAATTTCTCTTTCTTTTCATATTAATCATTGTTTTATAGAATTCTCTTTCTTTTCATATTAATCATTGTTTTATGAATTTCTTTCTTTTCATATTAATCATTGTTTTATGAATTTCTCTTTCTTTTCATATTAATCATTGTTTTATTACTTTCTCTTTCTTTTCATATTAATCATTGTTTTATGAATTCTCTTTCTTTTCATATTAATCATTGTTTTATGAATTTCTCTTTCTTTTCATATTAATCATTGTTTTATAGAATTCTCTTTCTTTTCATATTAATCATTGTTTTATTAATTCTCTTTCTTTTCATATTAATCATTGTTTTATATAATATATTTTTTTCATATTAATCATTGTTTTATGAATTTCTCTTTCTTTTCATATTAATCATTGTTTTATTACTTTCTCTTTCTTTTCATATTAATCATTGTTTTATAGAATTCTCTTTCTTTTCATATTAATCATTGTTTTATGAATTTCTCTTTCTTTTCATATTAATCATTGTTTTATAGAATTCTCTTTCTTTTCATATTCATCATTGTTTTATCTAATTCTCTTTCTTTTCATATTAATCATTGTTTTATATAATAATATTTCTTTTCATATATTAATCATTGTTTTATGAATTTCTTTCTTTTCATATTAATCATTGTTTTATGAATTTCTCTTTCTTTTCATATTAATCATTGTTTTATGAATTTCTCTTTCTTTTCATATTAATCATTGTTTTATTACTTTCTCTTTCTTTTCATATTAATCATTGTTTTATAGAATTCTCTTTCTTTTCATATTAATCATTGTTTTATGAATTTCTCTTTCTTTTCATATTAATCATTGTTTTATAATTCTCTTTCTTTTCATATTAATCATTGTTTTATAGAATTCTCTTTCTTTTCATATTAATCATTGTTTTATATAATAATATTTCTTTTCATATTAATCATTGTTTTATTACTTTCTCTTTCTTTTCATATTAATCATTGTTTTATAGAATTCTCTTTCTTTTCATATTATCATTGTTTTATAGAATTCTCTTTCTTTTCATATTAATCATTGTTTTATCTAATTCTCTTTCTTTTCATATTAATCATTGTTTTATAGAATTTCTCTTTCTTTTCATATTAATCATTGTTTTATAGAATTCTCTTTCTTTTCATTAATCATTGTTTTATCTAATTCTCTTTCTTTTCATATTAATCATTGTTTTATATAATAATATTTCTTTTCATATTAATCATTGTTTTATGAATTTCTCTTTCTTTTCATATTAATCATTGTTTTATAGAATTCTCTTTCTTTTCATATTAATCATTGTTTTATGAATTTCTCTTTCTTTTCATATTAATCATTGTTTTATAGAATTCTCTTTCTTTTCATATTAATCATTGTTTTATAGAATTCTCTTTCTTTTCATATTAATCATTGTTTTATATATAATATTTCTTTTCATATTAATCATTGTTTTATTACTTTCTCTTTCTTTTCATATTAATCATTGTTTTATAGAATTCTCTTTCTTTTCATATTAATCATTGTTTTATAGAATTCTCTTTCTTTTCATATTCATCATTGTTTTATCTAATTCTCTTTCTTTTCATATTAATCATTGTTTATAATAATATTTCTTTTCATATTAATCATTGTTTTATGAATTTCTCTTTCTTTTCATATTAATCATTGTTTTATGAATTTCTCTTTCTTTTCATATTAATCATTGTTTTATGAATTTCTCTTTCTTTTCATATTAATCATTGTTTTATTACTTTCTCTTTCTTTTCATATTAATCATTGTTTTATAGAATTCTCTTTCTTTTCATATTAATCATTGTTTTATGAATTTCTCTTTCTTTTCATATTAATCATTGTTTTATAGAATTCTCTTTCTTTTCATATTAATCATTGTTTTATAGAATTCTCTTTCTTTTCATATTAATCATTGTTTATATAATAATATTTCTTTTCATATTAATCATTGTTTTATGAATTTCTCTTTCTTTTCATATTAATCATTGTTTTATAGAATTCTCTTTCTTTTCATATTAATCATTGTTTTATAGAATTCTCTTTCTTTTCATATTAATCATTGTTTTATCTAATTCTCTTTCTTTTCATATTAATCATTGTTTTATTACTTTCTCTTTTTTTCATATTAATCATTGTTTTATAGAATTCTCTTTCTTTTGATATTAATCATTGTTTTATCTAATTCTCTTTCTTTTCATATTAATCATTTTTTATATAATTAATATTTCTTTTCATATTAATCATTGTTTTATGAATTTCTCTTCTTTTCATATTAATCATTGTTTTATAGAATTCTCTTTCTTTTCATATTAATCATTGTTTTATTACTTTCTCTTTCTTTCATATTAATCATTGTTTTATGAATTTCTCTTTCTTTTCATATTAATCATTGTTTTATTACTTTCTCTTTCTTTTCATATTAATCATTGTTTTATAGAATTCTCTCTTTTCTCATATTAATCATTGTTTTATGAATTTCTCTTTCTTTTCATATTAATCATTGTTTTATAGAATTCTCTTTTTTCATATTAATCATTGTTTTATAGAATTCTCTTTCTTTTCATATTAATCATTGTTTTATATAATAATATTTCTTTTCATATTAATCATTGTTTTATTACTTTCTCTTTCTTTTCATATTAATCATTGTTTTATAGAATTCTCTTTCTTTTCATATTCATCATTGTTTTATGACATTCTCTTTCTTTTCATATTAATCATTGTTTTATATAATAATATTTCTTTTCATATTAATCATTGTTTTATTACTTTCTCTTTCTTTTCATATTAATCATTGTTTTATAGAATTCTCTTTCTTTTGATATTAATCATGTTTTATAAATAATATTTCTTTTCATATTAATCATTGTTTTATATAATAATATTTCTTTTCATATTAATCATTGTTTTATGAATTTCTCTTTCTTTTCATATTAATCATTGTTTTATTACTTTCTTCTTTCTTTTTCATATTAATCATTGTTTTATGAATTTCTCTTTCTTTTCATATTAATCATTGTTTTATAGAATTCTCTTTCTTTTTGATATTAATCATTGTTTTATCTAATTCTCTTTCTTTTCATATTAATCATTGTTTTATATAATAATATTTCTTTCATATTAATCATTGTTTTATGAATTTCTCTTTCTTTTCATATTAATCATTTTTATAGAATTCTCTTTCTTTTCATATTCATCATTTTTTATACTTTCTCTTTCTTTTCATATTAATCATTGTTTTATGACATTCTTTTTCTTTCATATTAATCATTGTTTTATAGAATTCTCTTTCTTTTCATATTAATCATTGTTTTATATAATAATATTTCTTTTCATATTAATCATTGTTTTATAGAATTCTCTTTCTTTTCATATTAATCATTGTTTTATAGAATTCTCTTTCTTTTCATATTAATCATTGTTTTATTACTTTCTCTTTCTTTTCATATTAATCATTGTTTTATATAATAATATTTCTTTTCATATTAATCATTGTTTTATTACTTTCTCTTTCTTTTCATATTAATCATTGTTTTATAGAATTCTCTTTCTTTTCATATTCATCATTGTTTTATGACATTCTCTTTCTTTTCATATTAATCATTGTTTTATATAATAATATTTCTTTTCATATTCATCATTGTTTTATGAATTTCTCTTTCTTTTCATATTAATCATTGTTTTATAGAATTCTCTTTCTTTTGATATTAATCATTGTTTTATATAATAATATTTCTTTTCATATTAATCATTGTTTTATAGAATTCTCTTTCTTTTCATATTAATCATTGTTTTATGAATTTCTCTTTCTTTTCATATTAATCATTGTTTTATAGAATTCTCTTTCTTTTCATATTAATCATTGTTTTATTACTTTCTCTTTCTTTTCATATTAATCATTGTTTTATGAATTTCTCTTTCTTTTCATATTAATCATTGTTTTATAGAATTCTCTTTCTTTTCATATTAATCATTGTTTTATATAATAATATTTCTTTTCATATTCATCATTGTTTTATGAATTTCTCTTTCTTTTCATATTAATCATTGTTTTATAGAATTCTCTTTCTTTTCATATTCATCATTGTTTTATTACTTTCTCTTTCTTTTCATATTAATCATTGTTTTATGAATTTCTCTTTCTTTTCATATTAATCATTGTTTTATTACTTTCTCTTTCTTTCATATTAATCATTGTTTTATATAATAATATTTCTTTTCATATTAATCATTGTTTTATAGAATTCTCTTTCTTTTCATATTAATCATTGTTTTATAGAATTCTCTTTCTTTTCATATTAATCATTGTTTTATTACTTTCTCTTTCTTTTCATATTAATCATTGTTTTATGAATTTCTCTCGATATTAATGAATGCCCTCTTAGTATTGCCATCAAAGCGAATTCAATAGAAATTGTCCAATTCCTAGTTGATCATGGTGCAGATGTTAACATGAAACTTATTCTCTTTCTTTTCATATTCATCATTGTTTTATTACTTTCTCTTTCTTTTCATATTAATCATTGTTTTATGGAATTCTCTTTCTTTTCATATTAATCATTGTTTTATCTAATTCTCTTTCTTTTCATATTAATCATTGTTTTATATAATAATATTTCTTTTCATATTAATCATTGTTTTATCTAATTCTCTTTCTTTTCATATTAATCATTGTTTTATAGAATTCTCTTTCTTTTCATATTCATCATTGTTTTATAGAATTCTCTTTCTTTTCATATTAATCATTGTTTTATAGAATTCTCTTTCTTTTCATATTAATCATTGTTTTATGAATTTCTTTCGATATTAATGAATGCCCTCTTAGTATTGCCATCAAAGCGAATTCAATAGAAATTGTCCAATTCCTAGTTGATCATGGTGCAGATGTGAACATGAAACTTATTCTCTTTCTTTTCATATTTATCATTGATTTATATAATAATATTTCTTTTCATATTAATCATTGTTTTATTACTTTCTCTTTCTTTTCATATTAATCATTGTTTTATATAATAATATTTCTTTTCATATTAATCATTGTTTTATTACTTTCTCTTTCTTTTCATATTAATCATTGTTTTATAGAATTCTCTTTCTTTTCATATTAATCATTGTTTTATAGAATTCTCTTTCTTTTCATATTAATCATTGTTTTATATAATAATATTTCTTTTCATATTAATCATTGTTTTATGAATTTCTCTTTCTTTTCATATTAATCATTGTTTTATAGAATTCTCTTTCTTTTCATATTAATCATTGTTTTATGAATTTCTCTTTCTTTTCATATTAATCATTGTTTTATTACTTTCTCTTTCTTTTCATATTAATCATTGTTTTATAGAATTCTCTTTCTTTTCATATTCATCATTGTTTTATGAATTTCTCTTTCTTTTCATATTCATCATTGTTTTATAGAATTCTCTTTCTTTTCATATTAATCATTGTTTTATAGAATTCTCTTTCTTTTCATATTAATCATTGTTTTATTACTTTCTCTTTCTTTTCATATTCATCATTGTTTTATAGAATTCTCTTTCTTTTCATATTAATCATTGTTTTATAGAATTCTCTTTCTTTTCATATTAATCATTGTTTTATAGAATTCTCTTTCTTTTCATATTAATCATTGTTTTATAGAATTCTCTTTCTTTTCATATTAATCATTGTTTTATGAATTTCTTTCGATATTAATGAATGCCCTCTTAGTATTGCCATCAAAGCGAATTCAATAGAAATTGTCCAATTCCTAGTTGATCATGGTGCAGATGTGAACATGAAACTTATTCTCTTTCTTTTCATATTCATCATTGTTTTATGACATTCTCTTTCTTTTCATATTAATCATTGTTTTATATAATAATATTTCTTTTCATATTAATCATTGTTTTATTACTTTCTCTTTCTTTTCATATTAATCATTGTTTTATAGAATTCTCTTTCTTTTCATATTCATCATTGTTTTATGACATTCTCTTTCTTTTCATATTAATCATTGTTTTATATAATAATATTTCTTTTCATATTCATCATTGTTTTATTACTTTCTCTTTCTTTTCATATTAATCATTGTTTTATATAATAATATTTCTTTTCATATTAATCATTGTTTTATTACTTTCTCTTTCTTTTCATATTAATCATTGTTTTATGAATTTCTCTTTCTTTTCATATTAATCATTGTTTTATAGAATTCTCTTTCTTTTCATATTAATCATTGTTTTATATAATAATATTTCTTTTCATATTAATCATTGTTTTATGAATTTCTCTTTCTTTTCATATTAATCATTGTTTTATTACTTTCTCTTTCTTTTCATATTAATCATTGTTTTATTACTTTCTCTTTCTTTTCATATTAATCATTGTTTTATAGAATTCTCTTTCTTTTCATATTAATCATTGTTTTATTACTTTCTCTTTCTTTTCATATTAATCATTGTTTTATAGAATTCTCTTTCTTTTCATATTAATCATTGTTTTATAGAATTCTCTTTCTTTTCATATTCATCATTGTTTTATTACTTTCTCTTTCTTTTCATATTAATCATTGTTTTATGAATTTCTCTTTCTTTTCATATTAATCATTGTTTTATAGAATTCTCTTTCTTTTCATATTAATCATTGTTTTATAGAATTCTCTTCTTTTCATATAATCATTGTTTTATAGAATTCTCTTTCTTTTCATATTCATCATTGTTTTATAGAATTCTCTTTCTTTTCATATTAATCATTGTTTTATAGAATTCTCTTTCTTTTCATATTAATCATTGTTTTATGAATTTCTCTCGATATTAATGAATGCCCTCTTAGTATTGCCATCAAAGCGAATTCAATAGAAATTGTCCAATTCTAGTTGATCATGGTGCAGATGTTAACATGAAACTTATTCTCTTTCTTTTCATATTCATCATTGTTTTATTACTTTCTCTTTCTTTTCATATTAATCATTGTTTTATTACTTTCTCTTTCTTTCATATTAATCATTGTTTTATATAATAATATTTCTTTTCATATTAATCATTGTTTTATGAATTTGTCTTTCTTTTCATATTAATCATTGTTTTATAGAATTCTCTTTCTTTTGATATTAATCATTGTTTTATTACTTTCTCTTTCTTTTCATATTAATCATTGTTTATAGAATTCTCTTTCTTTTCATATTAATCATTGTTTTATGAATTTCTCTCGATATTAATGAATGCCCTCTTAGTATTGCCATCAAAGCGAATTCAATAGAAATTGTCCAATTCCTAGTTGATCATGGTGCAGATGTTAACATGAAACTTATTCTCTTTCTTTTCATATTCATCATTGTTTTATGACATTCTCTTTCTTTTCATATTAATCATTGTTTTATAGAATTCTCTTTCTTTTCATATTAATCATTGTTTTATATAATAATATTTCTTTTCATATTAATCATTGTTTTATAGAATTCTCTTTCTTTTCATATTAATCATTGTTTTATAGAATTCTCTTTCTTTTCATATTCATCATTGTTTTATCTAATTCTCTTTCTTTTCATATTAATCATTGTTTTATATAATAATATTTCTTTTCATATTAATCATTGTTTTATGAATTTCTCTTTCTTTTCATATTAATCATTGTTTTATAGAATTCTCTTTCTTTTCATATTAATCATTGTTTTATGAATTTCTCTTTCTTTTCATATTAATCATTGTTTTATTACTTTCTCTTTCTTTTCATATTAATCATTGTTTTATAGAATTCTCTTTCTTTTCATATTAATCATTGTTTTATGAATTTCTCTTTCTTTTCATATTAATCATTGTTTTATAGAATTCTCTTTCTTTTCATATTAATCATTGTTTTATAGAATTCTCTTTCTTTTCATATTAATCATTGTTTTATATAATAATATTTCTTTTCATATTAATCATTGTTTTATTACTTTCTCTTTCTTTTCATATTAATCATTGTTTTATAGAATTCTCTTTCTTTTCATATTCATCATTGTTTTATAGAATTCTCTTTCTTTTCATATTAATCATTGTTTTATCTAATTCTCTTTCTTTTCATATTAATCATTGTTTTATAGAATTTCTCTTTCTTTTCATATTAATCATTGTTTTATAGAATTCTCTTTCTTTTCATATTAATCATTGTTTTATCTAATTCTCTTTCTTTTCATATTAATCATTGTTTTATATAATAATATTTCTTTTCATATTAATCATTGTTTTATGAATTTGTCTTTCTTTTCATATTAATCATTGTTTTATAGAATTCTCTTTCTTTTGATATTAATCATTGTTTTATTACTTTCTCTTTCTTTTCATATTAATCATTGTTTTATAGAATTCTCTTTCTTTTCATATTAATCATTGTTTTATGAATTTCTCTCGATATTAATGAATGCCCTCTTAGTATTGCCATCAAAGCGAATTCAATAGAAATTGTCCAATTCCTAGTTGATCATGGTGCAGATGTTAACATGAAACTTATTCTCTTTCTTTTCATATTCATCATTGTTTTATGACATTCTCTTTCTTTTCATATTAATCATTGTTTTATAGAATTCTCTTTCTTTTCATATTAATCATTGTTTTATATAATAATATTTCTTTTCATATTAATCATTGTTTTATAGAATTCTCTTTCTTTTCATATTAATCATTGTTTTATAGAATTCTCTTTCTTTTCATATTCATCATTGTTTTATCTAATTCTCTTTCTTTTCATATTAATCATTGTTTTATATAATAATATTTCTTTTCATATTAATCATTGTTTTATAGAATTCTCTTTCTTTTCATATTAATCATTGTTTTATGAATTTCTCTTTCTTTTCATATTAATCATTGTTTTATAGAATTCTCTTTCTTTTCATATTAATCATTGTTTTATATAATAATATTTCTTTTCATATTAATCATTGTTTTATAGAATTCTCTTTCTTTTCATATTAATCATTGTTTTATAATTCTCTTCTTTTCATATTCATCATTGTTTTATAGAATTCTCTTTCTTTTCATATTAATCATTGTTTTATATAATAATATTTCTTTTCATATTAATCATTGTTTTATGAATTTCTCTTTCTTTTCATATTAATCATTGTTTTATAGAATTCTCTTTCTTTTCATATTAATCATTGTTTTATAGAATTCTCTTTCTTTTCATATTAATCATTGTTTTATAGAATTCTCTTTCTTTTCATATTAATCATTGTTTTATAGAATTCTCTTTCTTTTCATATTAATCATTGTTTTATAGAATTCTCTTTCTTTTCATATTCATCATTGTTTTATAGAATTCTCTTTCTTTTCATATTAATCATTGTTTATAGAATTCTCTTTCTTTTCATATTAATCATTGTTTTATAGAATTCTCTTTCTTTTCATATTAATCATTGTTTTATGAATTTCTCTCGATATTAATGAATGCCCTCTTAGTATTGCCATCAAAGCGAATTCAATAGAAATTGTCAAATTCCTAGTTGATCATGGTGCAGATGTTAACATGAAACTTATTCTCTTTCTTTTCATATTCATCATTGTTTTATTACTTTCTCTTTCTTTTCATATTAATCATTGTTTTATTACTTTCTCTTTCTTTTCATATTAATCATTGTTTTATAGAATTCTCTTTCTTTTCATATTAATCATTGTTTTATGAATTTCTCTTTCTTTTCATATTAATCATTGTTTTATGAATTTCTCTTTCTTTTCATATTAATCATTGTTTTATTACTTTCTCTTTCTTTTCATATTAATCATTGTTTTATCTAATTCTCTTTCTTTTCATATTAATCATTGTTTTATGAATTTCTCTCGATATTAATGAATGCCCTCTTAGTATTGCCATCAAAGCGAATTCAATAGAAATTGTCCAATTCCTAGTTGATCATGGTGCAGATGTTAACATGAAACTTATTCTCTTTCTTTTCATATTCATCATTGTTTTATGACATTCTCTTTCTTTTCATATTAATCATTGTTTTATGACATTTCTTTCTTTTCATATTAATCATTTTTATATAATAATATTTCTTTTCATATTCATCATTGTTTTATGAATTTCTCTTTCTTTTCATATTAATCATTGTTTTATAGAATTCTCTTTCTTTTGATATTACCCAGATTTTCCTTACTTTTACCACCTCTCTAAAGCTGGGGACACCGCCTATCGTTGGGAGTAGCTATTAAATAGAACCACTAAGGGTATTTTTCGAACTGCTGGTGTAGTGGAAACATCCGACATAATGATTCATTATGCCAAGGTTTGATTCCCATTTAGCCAATTTTTTTCTTTTTTGAATCATGAATTTTTTTTGGGTCACTATAAGATTTGTTTCATGTTCTAAATCTGCTGCATATGTAATCTATTTTTATTTACCTATTTTTTAAAAATCTATTGGATTGCCAAATTTGAATATATTTAAAATCATAAAATCCAAAAAAAACTATAAATATATGTTTTAGGCATAGTGCCGATACTCAAATATCAGATTACTTAGATCCATGAATAATATCCGAATTTTTTTTCTTAAAATTAAACTTCAAAACTTCTTGCAATCTTATTCTTCATCAATTGTAAATTTTAAAACCATTTTTTAAAATAATTTTGCGTAAATTTTATTCTCATGTTGTTTTAATCGAAAATTGATACATTTTCAAAACAATGATAATATTGAAAAGAAGAGAATTCTATAAAAAACAATGATTAATATGAAAAGAAAGAGAAAGTAATAAAACAATGATTAATATGAAAAGAAATATTATTATATAAAACAATGATTAATATGAAAAGAAAGAGAATGTCCAATAAAACAATGATGTATATGAAAAGAAAAGATAAGTTTCATGTTCACATTGCACCATGATCAACTAGAGAATTGACAATTCTATTGAATTCGCTTGATGGCAATACTAAAGGGCATTCATTAATAATCGAAAGAAATTCATAAAACAATGATTAATATGAAAAGAAAGAGAATTCTATAAAACAATGATTAATATGAAAAGAAAGAAGAAATTCTTAATATAAACAAGATTAATATGAAAGAAAGAGAATTCTATAATAAACATGATTTAATATGAAAGAAAGAAATTATAAAACAATGATAATATGAAAAGAAAGAGAAATAATAAAACAATGATTATATGAAAAGAAAGAGAATTCTATAAAAATTGATTAATATGAAAAGAAAGAGAATTCTATAAAACAATGATAATATGAAAAGAAAGAGAAATTCATAAAAACAATGATAATATGAAAAAGAAAGAGAATTCTATAAACAATGATTAATATGAAAAGAAAGAGAATTCTAATAAAACAATGATTAATATGAAAAAAAAAGAAATATTATTATATAAAAACAATGATTAATATGAAAAAGAAAGAGAAAAGTAAAAAACAATGATTATATGAAAAGAAGAGAAATTCATAAAACAATGATTAATATGAAAGAATATTATTATATAAACAATGATTAATATGAAAAGAAAGAGTTCTATAAAACAATGATTAATATGAAAAGAAAGAGAATTCTATAAACAAAGATTAATATGAAAGAAAGAGAAAGTAATAAAAACAATGATTAATATGAAAAAGAAATATTATTATATAAAACAATGATTAATATGAAAAGAAAGAGAAAGTAATAAAACAATGATTAATATGAAAAGAAAATATTATTATATAAAACAATGATAAATATGAAAAGAAAGAGAATAAGTTTCATGTTCACATCTGCACCAATGATCACTAGGAATTGGACAATTTCTATTGAATTCGCTTTGATGGCAATACTAAGAGGGCATTCATTAATATCGAAAGAATTCATAAAACAAGATGATTAATATGAAAAGAAAGAGAATTCTATAAAACAATGATTAATATGAAAAGAAAGAGAATTCTAAAACAATGATGATATGAAAAAAAGAGAATTCTATAAAACAATGATTAATATGAAAGAAAGAGAATTAATAAAACAATGATTAATATGAAAAGAAATATTATTATAATAAAACAATGATTAATATGAAAAGAAAGAGAATTAGATAAAACAATGATTAATATGAAAAAGAAAGAAGAATTCCATAAAACAATGATTAATTATGAAAAAGAAATGAGAAAGTAATAAAACAATGATGAATATGAAAAGAAAGAGAATAAGTTTCATGTTAACATCTGCACCATGATCAACTAGGAATTGGACAATTTCTATTGAATTCGCTTTGATGAATACTAAGAGGGCATTCATTAATATCGAGAGAATTCATAAAACAATGATTAATATGAAAAGAAAGAAAAGTAATAAAACAATGATAATAAATGAAAAGAAAGAGAATTCTATAAAACAATGATTAATATGAAAAGAAAGAGAATTCTATAAAACAATGATTAATATGAAAAGAAATATTATTATATAAAACAATGATTAATATGAAAAGAAAGAGAAAGTAATAAACAATGATAATATGAAAAGAAAGAGAAATTCATAAAACAATGATTAATATGAAAAGAAAGAGAAGTAATAAAACAATGATGAATATGAAAAGAAAGAGAATTCTATAAAACAATGATTAATATGAAAAGAAAGAGAAATTCATAAAAAATGATGAATATGAAAAGAAAATATTATTATATAAAACAATGATTAATATGAAAAGAAAGAGAATTCTATAAAACAATGATTAATATGAAAGAAAGAGAAATTATAAAACAATGATTAATATAAAAAAGAAAAGAAAGAGAAGTAATAAAACAATGATTAATATGAAAAGAAAGAGAATTCTATAAAAACATGATTAATATGAAAAGAAAGAGAAATTCATAAAACAATGATTAATATGAAAAGAAAGAGATTCTATAAAACAATGATTAATATGAAAAGAAATATTATTTATAAACAAATGATTAATATAAAAAGAAAGAGAAATTCATAAAAACAATGATTAATATGAAAAAAGAGAAATTCATAAAACAATGATAATATGAAAAGAAATATTAATTATTAAAACAATGATTAATATGAAAAGAAAGAGAATTCAATAAAACAATGATGAATATGAAAGAAAGAGAATTCTATAAAACAATGATTAATATGAAAGAAAGAGAATTGTATAAAACATGATTAATATTGAAAAAGAATATTATTATATAAAACAATGATCTAATATGAAAAGAAAGAGAAATTCATAAAACAATGATTAATATGAAAGAAAGAGAATTCTATAAACAATGATTAATATGAAAAGAAAGAGAAATTCATAAAACAATGATTA